>NC_068577.1:17504067-17772716 GCF_025698545.1 Gossypium raimondii | reverse complement strand
TCACTAAGTGTACGATGAGAGATATACACCGATCACAAGAGTCTTCAGTATCTCCTAACCCAGAAGGAGTTGAACTTGAGACAGAGACACTGGATTGAGTTGCTGAAAGATTATAATTGTGTGATCGAGTACCATCCGGGAAAGGCAAACATAGTTGCAGATGCTTTGAGTCATAAGTCTCTGGTTGATTTGAGAGTTATATTTACGAGGTTGTCTGTCTCTGAAGATAGGGGACTGCTGTCTGAACTTTAGGTGAGGTAGGTTCTTTCACGGTAGATTCGCGAGAGTAATCCTTTTGATGAGAGTTTGACTCGTCAAACTCATCAGGTTGAGTCAGGTGTTCAAGGGGATTTTGATCTCAACTTTGATGGTGTTCTAGGAGACGAGGATTTGAGGCACTTGATTCTTACCGAGGCTCATAGCAATCCTTTTGCTATGCATCCCAATGGGAATAAGATGTATTAGGATTTTCGAGTTCTGTATTGGTGGCCTGGGTTGAAGAAGGATGTTTTCGACTTTGTTGCGAGATGTTTGGTTTGTCAGAGGGTGAAAGTTGAACATCAGCGTCCATAGAGTTTGCTTCAGGCTATTCAAATTTTGGAATGGAAATGGGAGCAGATTATGATGGACTTCATTTAGGGTTTCCCTTTGACTCCGACACGTAAGAATTCAATCTAGGTTATTGTGGACAGATTTACGAAGTCTACACATTTCCTGTTGGTTCGTATGACTTTTAATCTGCATC
The DNA here is from genome assembly GCF_025698545.1 of Gossypium raimondii. Classification (NCBI taxonomy): domain Eukaryota; kingdom Viridiplantae; phylum Streptophyta; class Magnoliopsida; order Malvales; family Malvaceae; genus Gossypium; species Gossypium raimondii. Next base: position 17,771,971 of record NC_068577.1, on the reverse strand, counting down.
AGTTAGTTGAGTTCTACATCCAAGAGATTGTTCATCTTTATGGAGTTCCTGTTTCGATCATATCAGACCGAGATCTGCAATTTAATTCAAGATTCTAGAAGGCATTGCTTAAGGCTTTGGGTTAAAAGCTTCATTTCAGTTCAGCTCATCATCCGCAGTCCGATGGTCAATCAGATAGGGTGATCTAAATTCTTGAGGACATGATCGTAGTTGTGTTATCGACTTCAAAGGTAACTAGGATCCTCACTTGTCGTTACTTGAGTGTGAAGTATGAATTAGAATTGGATCGAGGGCAAGAATTAGCTTTGTTACTTAGGAAGATTAGAGTTCTGGGTACTAGGGCAAAGTCTTATTTGTAATTCGCTTTATGTAAAGAAATTTTCTTTCTAGTAAGGTTTTCTTATATGGAATTGAATCAAAATTGACGTCTTTTTGCATTCATTCATTGCATTACTTCATATGCATTTAAAAACATTAAAAGATTCTAATTAATTTAAGCCACTCCTCAGTTAATCTGGAAACCAACCAATCAACCGAACACCGTTATAGTACCCGAGCAAAGTCAGAAGGCATGGACCAAAGATTGGAGAGAATAGAGCAAATGCAAATACAGATGCAAGAGCAATTGACTGAATTTCAACAAGAAATGAGGAATCAGATGCTAGAATTCCAAATAAATATGAGCCAGCTAACCCAGTTATTGGGTAAAGGGAAAAGCCCAGCGGCTCACTTTGGGGATGATAATGAGGACCCTATATATTCCCCATATTTTACCTTGATAAGTGTCCAGGCCCAACCAGACGCATGTCCACAAGAGGCACTCTTTACTATCAGATCCCAAAAATATCTGACTGGTACATCGACACCAGTATATCGCCTGACAAACTCAAAATCCAATCCTGTTGCTTTTGACAATTCATCAAAAATAAAACAGGCGAAGGTAGAGCACCCAGATACTATAATAGCCTCAAGGAAGAAAGGGAATAAGGGGACAAATGAAGGCAGATATAACAAGGGCCACTCAAGACCAATCGTTGTGGGCCTGCTAAAGATAGAAACCACCAGTCATCAGGGTCCTTTAAAGCAAGAATCATATGTGAAGCCGGGTACTGAAAAACTCCAGTTCACGCCAATTCCAATGTCGTACAAGGAGCTGTATCAAAGCTTATTTGATGCGCATGTTGTTTCTCCTTTACATGTGAAGCCTCCACAGCCTCCGTATCCCAAATGGTATGACGCAGGTACACAATGCGATTATCATGCGGGAATTACGGGGCACTCAATAGAGAATTGCATTGCCTTTAAAAAGCTAGTTGAAAAATTCATCAACATGGGTATTGTCAAGTTGGATGACACATCTAATGCAGGAAATTCGCTACCCAATCATGATTGATAATGGTATAAATGCAATATATGAAGAGGTGATGAGAAGTGTTCACATACGAAGACACAATTGAAAAGGGACCTTGTTAGATGTCTGCCCTTATAAAATATGGGAGTGTTCTAAGTAATTGGATTGCGGAAGAAATCTCTGTAGTCTTTAGAGCTTGTTTAGAGTAATGTTCAGAACATTCTTGTTGCTTTTAGCCTAAAAACAATAGGAATTCCTTTGTGAAATAGGCTCATGTCTGAACATCATTATTCTAATAAAATACATCTTTGCATTTGAGCCAATATTCTTTTATTCTTTGCGAGTAATTATTCTTTCATTCTTTTGGATTTTCTTCCACATCATTCTTTCGTTCATAATTATATTGTACAAATAATCATTCGTAAATTCACACATTATTTTGTATATTCTTTTGCAATTACTATGGGTCCTCAGATATCAATGACATGAGTGACGCTGCTACTGACTCAGAATCTCCTTCTGAGCGAGACATGTGTTTAGAGGGATCTCATAACTTTGAAGATGTCATAGATCGTAGCCTATTTCTGGACCTGTTAAGGACAAGTCAGACAATGGATCTCACCCTACAAAGAATTATCAGGATACATGACTTCTCCTTATGTGGGGCATGGAGGTCATTTGGTCAATCTCGCCAAAAGAGTCTGACGGTCATCAATTCATCTTTGTGATCGTCAATTACTTTACTAAATGTGTGGAAGCTACTTCGTATGTCAATTCTTGAAGAATCATATGGAACGCCAAAAGGATCATATTTTACAATGAACTAAATTTGAACAACAACACAATATCAAAAGTTTGCAGTCTGTTCACGATTAATGACATATTGCCCAAAGAAAAGATGGCAAAAAAAACTCTACCGGGGCAATGACTTTCTCTTGGGCCCATCGTGGTTTTGAATATTGAAGACAAGATTCTTTCACTCTGAGTTTTTATATCTAATTGAGGAGGAATGTTCAAAGTTATCCATCATGGTCAAATGCGCCAAAAGGAAATGATGCGAGCTCACAAAAAAGGTCCGCCCTAGAGAACTCCTTGAGAGGGACCTGGTATTGAAAATGATCTTTCCCATACAAAAATAATTTTATCCAAGATGGGAAGGGCCTTATGTTGAAGGCCTTATCTGGAAAAGTGTCGATTTTGATCAGAAGGGATAACAAGGACATGCCTAATCCTATGAGTTCAGATTCAATCAAAATTATTTCAAAAAAAAAGAAAGAAAAAAAGAAGAAGAAAGAAAATAGAGAGGCCAAGGTGAAAACCCGCAAAGGGCGCCTTGAGACCAAAGGGGATTTGAGTTGAAAACCCGAAAAGGGTGGCTCAAATATTGATTAGAATGGGGCAAGAGGTGATCAGAGCAGTTCAAATTTTGACCAGATTGGGGCATGTGGTGATCTAGTTATACTCGAACCAACGGGAAAGAGTAGGCAACATCTTGAGGCATCGACAGAGTACTGTAGATCTCTGAAACACATGTCAAACTCAGAAGGGTCTTCAGAAAGTTTGTACAGAGAAGTTCAAGCTGCGATATCTGGGGCACCCAATTTTCATAATATTTATATTGAATACTTCATTCATTTCTAAGATACATATTCCCAATTTATTTCTTTGTTATCCTTCTTAATTATTTTTGATAATTTATTCCTTCCGAGCTATGCTCAGAACCAACTTTATTCTTATCCATTGTTATGACCTTTTTGCCTAATAAAACTTTCACAATGGAAGTTTTGCATATTACTCTGGAAGTTTCTAGATAATACAAGAACCTGAAACAGGACTATTGTTTAGAACGCACCATGTTTAAGGGTTGAAAATCTGAAAAGAAGGAGTCTAAATTAGGACTTTCTCTTTGGATTTTGTTGTCAAAAACATTGAACAAAATGACAAGATGTCATGTGGATAAATAAGCAAATAATGATCACCAGACAATAGGAAGAGGTTTCCTCGGAGAAGAAAGACTTCATTTGCACATGAGCCTTTGGTGCGACACCTTGGGCATGGTGTAAAGGGCCAAAGAATTTTACATTTTGTATCCTTGAATTGTGATAGGAGTGGATTGAGAAGAAGCCATATATTTCTACCCTCGGGTTGCAGTGGGAGAATGATGGTACAAATTTTACGTCCCAGTAGATTGAACTTTGAGGTTTACAGTGGGGGAAATCTAACTAAGTGGAGACGCCAGCCGAGCAAGAAAGCGTTGTAGCACGTCAGTGATAAAGCCTTAATAAACTTCGAGCAATGATAACTTAAGCGAAAAAGGGGATCATTCTCAAAAATAGCATTCTACATTCATGCAAACACCATTCACACATGTCTAGTTAGGAGCATTTGATTCATGCCATCCTAATCATTAGGCATAATTAGGTTCATTATACAGGTCATGTTCCCCAGAGAGCAGATCAGTGAAGATAGCAGGTTCTGTCTTCCTATATTGGTAGGAAGTGGATCTAAGATGCAGATGTTGTCTTCCCATATTAGTGGCAGAGTAGATCGAAGAAAGCAAATCTTGTCTTCATTTATTGGCGTGAAGTAGATCGAAGATAGCAGGTCCTGTCTTCCTGTATTGGTAGGAAGTGGATCAAAGATGCAAATCTTGTCTTCATGTATTGGCGTGAAGTAGATCGAAGATAGCAGATCCTGTCTTCCTATATTGGTAGCGAAGTGGATCGAAGATGCAGATCTTGTCTTCCCATAATGGTGGCGAAGTAGATCGAAGAAAGCAGATCTTGTCTTCATGTATTGGCGTGAAGTAGATCAAATATAGCAGGTCCTGTCTTCCTATATTGGTAGGAAGTGGATCGAAGATGCAGATCTTATCTTTCCATACTGGTGGCGAAGTAGATCGAAGAAAGCAGATCTTGTCTTCATGTATTGGCGTGAAGTAGATCGAAAATAGCAGGTCCTGTCTTCCTATATTGGTAGGAAGTGGATCGAAGATGCAGATCTTATCTTCCCATAATGGTTGTGAAGTAGATCGAAGAAAGTAGATCTTGTCTTCATTTATTGGCGTGAAGTAGATCGAAAATAACAGGTCTTGCCTTCTTACACCGACAGTGAAGCAGATCGAAGACGTCAGTCCTATCGCCTTGATGTTGCAATGGAAAAGATTGAAGCCATGATGGCAAATCTGATCTTCCTGGCGTTAAGGCTTGGATTAGCTGAAGTGGAATGGATTGAAGCTGTGGGTAGCGAATCTTATCTCTTTGGCATTACAGTGGAGTAGATTGAAGCCGCAACGACGAATCTTACTTCCCTGACGATGTAATTGAACAGATTGAAACTACGATGGTGAATCTTGTTTCCCTAACATTGAAGATGGCAAATTTTATCTTCCTGAAGTTGCAGTGGAGCATATTAAAGCCGATAATCCTATCTCCCTGAAGTTGCAGTGAGGCAGACTGAAGAAGTTAAGCAGATTAAAAGTTACGAGTCACCAATCCTATCTCTCCGACGCTGCGGTGGAGTGGATCGACACACCAATTCCTATACCTCTGAAGATGCAGTAAGATGGATATGGCTGCTTGAAGAAGAAGAGCACCAAGGTCCAATGTGACCGGGCAAAAATTGGCCATTTCTAAAGTCTTTGCTCCGTTCCTGTTACACGACAACGAGCAAAGAGGGGCAGCTGTAATACCCAATTTTAGCCCGGGCTCACATATGGAAACATAATCTTCGAGGATATGTAATCTTAGATATGATATGCAATCTTAGATATGATATATGCAATCTTAGATATGATATATGCAATCTTAGATATGATATGTAATCTTAGAAGATATGATTTTGTAATCTTAGAGATTTAATTTGTAGATACCTTTTAATCTCAGCCGTTGATGTAATTGATCTGTACCGTTGGATTTGGGGAGGCTCAACTATAAATAGAGGCCTCTCCCTTCATTGAAAAAGGAGAAAAGAGGAGGAATAAAAAAAGAGAACGATTGGCAGTTTTTTAAAGGTGGCTTACTATTTTTTGTAGATACCCTTTAATCTCAGCCGTTGATGTAATTGATCTGTACCGTTGGATTTGCGGAGGCTCAACTATAAATAGAGGCCTCTCCCTTCATTGAAAAAGGAGAAAAGAGGAGGAATAAAAAAAGAGAACGATTGGCAGTTTTTTAAAGGTGGCTTACTATTTTTTTTCTTCCAATTATTTTTTACTTATTTACGATTTTAAAAAAGAGAGAAGGTGATACCACTGCGAATTTTATTTATTTTTTTATTTAGCCCCTCCGCCTTTTAATGTTTTTGTAATTAACTTTTTTTTATTTTTAAATTTACCCCTTTATTTATTTTTGATTTCAATTCGATCCTGATTGGACGACGCGTTTAGGAAATAAGGAAAATTTCCTTCCGGTCCCTCCATGTAATATCTTGCGTTCAATTTGGTCCTTGGTTTCCATTTATGTATAGATTTGCCTCGAGTTTTTATTTACAGTTCAAATTAGTCTTTTTCTATTTTCTTTATTTTTATTAATTAGTTTTTTATTCTTTTTTATATTTAGTTATTTTTTAAAAATATATGTATATATTTTCATATCATATATTTATTTTTGTAGTATAATATAATTATTTTTATTTATATGTAATTATTTTTTATCTATATGTATATATTTATTTTAGTATACATATGTATGTACACATATTAATATTTTAACTAATTTTTATATATATGAACATATTTATTTTTTTAAAATGCAAATATATTTTTTATATACTTTATAATTTTTTTCCTTTATTTTCATAAATGCATCATGTATGTATAAGTTTCATAGCCCAAGATTTCATATGTAAATTATGTGTATGACTTTTAATTTCAATGCATATATACTATGTGCCTTTTATTCTTTATATTTTGTTTATTTTCTTCATTCGATTATTAATTCATGTTTTCGTTTAAATGTTAAAATGTATTTTTTTTATTTTGATCATTCATTTGATATTTTGTATGTGATTATTTTTTATTATGTATATTGATTCTATTTATTCATTTATTTATATTATTTCTACGACGCTGTAATATTTATTATTGCATGGTATATTTAATGTAGCATCACATCATTTTTTTACTCGATTTCAAACTTTTCAAAATTGAGATAGTGCTTGTATTTAGGATTTTCAAGGAAATTGAGCCCTAACGTATTGGGTTCCGATTTTCTTCGTTAAATCTAACAATCGAGCATTTCTCTTTAATCAAAAATAAGAACTCATTATTGGGAATTCAACACGTTGTGTCCTAATGTATTGGATGTGACGCATTGATTTCTCGAAATGAATATTTTTTAAAAAATAATAAAGGAAATATTCCGAGTTTGGGATTCTAAAGGAATTGTGCCCTAACGTATTGTGCCGCGATTTCTGAAATCTTGAATAAATGGATATTCTTTTAAATTTTTATTGCACTAGTATTTTGCCCTAATTCATTTTTGGGGAAAATTAGAATGTCGTGCCCTAACGTATTGGGTGTGGTATTTTCTTTCTCTGAAATGATAAGGGTCTTAATACGTAACGTTTTAAGTTTTTTGCTAAGGATTACTTTTTTCAAATTTTCGACATTAAGACATTAATTATTTAACTAGGTACCAATTTTTGGGCGTAATGAGGGTGCTAATCCTTCCTCATACGTAACCGACTCCCGGACCCGTTTTTCTAAAATTTGTAGACCAAAGTCATTTTTTAGGTGACCCAATCACACCTTAATAAAAGATTGGTGGCGACTCCCAATTTTCATTTTTTAAAGTCGACAACCTAAAAATTTTGTTTTTCAAAAAAATGGTTTCGACAGGATGGTTGTAATAACATACTTGATTTATCATGTTTATTAATATAAGGCGTTACCATTATTATTTCAGTTTCTTTTCTGTGTGTATAAATAAACTGTTTTATAATAATGTCCTAGGAATAATATGATTATTCTTAAAAGATCCTTAGTCAAGTATTATTGTTAGATAGGAAAACGATAATGCATTAAGACTAACATGTAGTTGATTGATGATAAAGAGTTATCATTGATATGGAATGTCAGAATCGTTGCATGAATATGGGTGTTAGAGAACAACATATTGGATTGACCCATTATGAGTATATTTCCTGAATTATTATGTAATTGTCATGACATTACTCATAGTGATTAATATGTATATGATCCTCACACTTGAGATCATCATAATCCCAACATCGTGAGTAGTATATTTTGATACGATCAAGCGTACAATCGTGAATCGGTTGTTCTATAAAGGCTGATGTTGGATATACCACAATCGATGTAGAGGGATTGGTTGGTTGATATAGAATAAGTCCCTCCTACATAATGGGAGTAATATCTTGGGCCACTTGATTAAGTGAGACTAGAAATGCATGGCCATGCTCAAATAAGTTGATATGAGATGTCATACTTATTTGTATTTTGTAGTCTGCTTAAGGTATCAAGGAACATGGAATGGACTATACAAGTGTGACTATTCCATGACTTGTGTCCAATCCAGAGATAAAGGACTTAAGGATTATTGCATAAAAGGTTAATCATAAAAAAAAAGGTTATGTCGAATCATGATCTCTTGTGACTTAGGTAGCAATGATGCATTGCTAGATGCCACTCATTGTTTGTAACATTGGAATCGTTCTAGTATTACTGCTAACGTTACAGGAACCTACAGGGTCACACCCTATAGTTGAAATGAACGGAATAAACCATAGTTGGTATTATTTTTGGGTTTCGCTTCAATTAAATTAATTATAGAATTAATTTAATTCGGTAATCAAATTTCCAACACATTATGTACAAGTTTGTTGTACGCATTATGAGGACATGAATTTGGTTAGCATATGAATTCAAATAAATATATGGTTTACCGAAATTATATTATAATTAATGTAATTATAATTTTCGGTTTAAAATATTATTATATTTATTTAATTCCTAAAAAACCCTAAAATAATAGGATATAAGAATCCCATTTTTCTTTGTTTTTGGTCTAACAGCCGTCAAAGAAAAATTACTTTCAAAACCGTTTTGGGGATTTCTTCCGTTCGTAGTCAACTGGGTGGATTACGTAGAGGTCGGAGTCTCGATAGATTGCGGCTTGGCTCGATTGTAGATCAGACTACACATTGTTGAGAAGTTGCTGTCTACTTAGAACAAACATTAGGTAATTTCGTAACTCTTTTCACCCTGATTCGTTCCTCACACATGGATCCGTGGTTAGGGTCGCCGATTATTAAATTTTTCCGCTGCGCCGTAGGGGTGCCGGCGATCCAACACAAATTGGACTGGTTGCTTATCGTTTGTTGTTGCCACCTGAGCTAGAGTGTATTCATGATGTGTTCCATGTCTCCATGTTACGGAAGTAAAGATCTAATCTTTCTCACATTATTCTTGTTGAGGAGATCGAGGTTCAATTTGATCTTTCGTACGAGGAGGAATCGGTTGTGATTTTAGTGCGAGAGCTCAAGGTGCTACACAATAAGACGGTTCCATTGGTGAAAGCTTTGTGGCGCAACCACAAGACTGAGGAAGCCACTTGGGAGTCGAAAGATGCGATGAAACACCAGAACTCGTATCTGTTTGATTCAGGTAAATTTCGAGGATGAAATTTCTTTTTCGAGAGGCAGAGTTGTAATATCCATAAACCGAGTCTAGTACTTTTGGGTATAATTTTTTTGGCTTTCAAGTGTAAAACTAGGAATTTATAGGGTTTCTAGTAATTTTCATTTAATTTAGGAGGTTAATTTCATCTAAAATCGATTAAATAATAATCTGAAATATTTAAAAAATATTTTTTAAAAATTAATTTTAAAGATTTTAAATAATTATTAGTGAAAATAATCAATATGGGTTGAAAAAGAATTTGAAAATAATTTTTTTGGGGGGTAATTTGAGTAAATTTTAAATATTAATTAAATATGATTTAATTGTAAAACAAGGAAAATTTAGAGTATTTATTGGAAAATAAACCTTAAAATTCTGAATTTTGTAGGGAAAAGAATAAATGGTAAAGTAAGGGAAATGTGGGGGTGGCCATTAGGCAAATTTCTCAAATTTTAAATTTCTGGTGGGTGGTTTCAGTTTCAAAACTAATGTGTTTAGCCCACTTTTCACACATTTTACATCAGATTAAGGAGCTTTAAAATTCATTTTCTTTTCATGATTTTAAGGATCTATCATTTGAGAATAGATCTAACCAACTTCCTTATCAAAATACTCTCTCAATTCACCGAATATTATTCTCAAAAGTAGCCAAAAATATTCTGAAATTTCTCAAGTTTCTTGAATCAAGATTTTCAATCAACGAATTTAGAGCGAATCAAAGGTAATCTTCAATCCTAAACTTGTTTTTATAATGATTAGAAACATTTTTATATGATTTGAGAGTCAACTAAAAGAATTTTATTAATGTCATCTTCTTCCAAGAACACAAGGTTCTTTAATGGTGGATCTTGAATTTTGAGAGGAAATCCACAAATCAATAGATGTTCCAACTCAAAATGGATCTATTAAATGGTTTTTGATCTTATTGATCAAGATTAAACATGATTTGTGAGGTAATTTATAGAAACCCGAATTTCATCATCTTCATGAACCGATTTTTCAGAATTTTGTGAAATTTATTTAAGATGAAATTGATGCTTAGTATAAGTGTATTTGGTCTAGTATTGATGATTGGAAGTGTTTAGGAGGGTTGGAGAGATCGATTTTGTGAGGAATCAAGTATTCGATTTGATGTTACAAGTTCGGTACGGTATCTTTGTTTCAGCATTTCGATTAGTATAGTTAATTAAAATTCATGTTTATTATAGCATTGGAAAGGTGGTAATGTCTACTTTATCTCTGTTGAAGCTCCAAATCTTGAAGAAGACCGAGCTAATCGGAATTGAAGCTTGGATTTTCTTAGTTGATCACTTGTTTGTGGTAGAATAAATTGTGTAGTGAGTGTTTCTAAGGATGATTTGGTAAATTGACCCTCATTTATGTTAAACTAGTAGCTTAATTGATGATTTAAATTGATTAATTATGGTTGAAAGGCTGATTTTTGCAAGATTGATATTATATGTAAAGGAGTTGAATTATTGAGTAATGGTAACTAAGCATTTAGGTGGTTTTGTGCAATTTAATTAGGCTAATTATATTGAATATTAAAGCATGTTTATTGGAGCTTTTTTATCATGATATATTGGTGTTACAATTGGTAATTGAACATTGGAAAATTGAAAATGAAATGCTTGATTTAATTGGATGTTAAATTTTTATGTTACATGTTACACAAGCATTTTGTCACTTTAAATTGAGCACAATAATGACTGGTTTATATGCTATGTTTGGCTGAATATATTGACAACTTACATGGTGGATCTATTAGATATAGTTGGCATATCATAGGATTTGCAAGTACTCATCTTTATTTGTGACATTGTGAGCATATATGGCTCTTGGTGGACTGATTTGTTTGGAGTAGATAAGGGAGTGTTGCGCATGAGGCTCCACTCATTAGGTTATTTGAGGTGATATAACGGAGCGTGTGCTTTGGCCCACTCAACTTGCTGGACTATATTTGATATTTGTGGGAGTTCAGAGAATCGTTTACCAAATGTATGATCACCCGATTAAGCCATGAGAAGTATATGCCAATATATTTATGTGTGATTATTATTATATCATTCGATGGTTGAAAGCCATGAATAATTTATTCTTGATATTGATAAAGCATATAGAAATTAAATTAACATGTTTCATTATTATGACTAATAATTTGTGATTAATTGGATGTGATTTAAGCATGATTTGCATGTTGATTTACTAGTCATTTTTATTAACATTCATTGAGCTTTTTAAAGCTCACACCCTCACAATTTGTGCAAATAATCGTTGGGCTTAAGGAGCTGAGGAGTCGAGCAAGAGAGTTCCAAAATATTTAGGCTTGGTAGAGACTTTATTACAAATTTTAGAAACTATAATTGGAAATTGAAGAACTCTCGGGAATTAGTTTCGTTTTGGTTGTCATTAGACATTGGACATTAGACATTTTATTTTGGATGGTTTGATAATAATTTTAAGGCATGTTTGAGTTTAATTATTGAATGATTTATGGTGTATTGTTGCTTGATAACACGATCATTAATAACAAGGTTAGTGAGGTATGAAATTTATACTAACGATTGTTTAAATGAAGCTTCCATGGAGTGGTTTACTAGCGACTAAGGTACGCCACTTGATTGATTTATTTTATGTTTGTTATGCATGAAATTGATTACCTAATTCTATATAATTGAGCCTTAATTGATGTCAATAAATTCAATTGAAGGTGTATGTATATGTATGTTAATTAATCATAGTTAAATCAGGTTTGAATTTTTGTATTTTTAAATTGATATTCTAATTTGTTTAAGTTACAATTTAGTCCTGAAAATTGATTAGTCTAATTAGAGCCTTCTATGATAAGGAAACTTGGTAAAATTTTAGGATTAGTCTTGTAATGAGTAAAAATCAATAGAAGCACACTTATTTTATAATTGAATAGGTCCTGATTGTTTGTAATTGTTACAATTTAGTCCATAATAATAAAACTTGAATTAGACATAGTAAATGAACTCAAATTAAGTTGAAATTTTTTGGGCTTGTATAATTTGACTAAAAGATCGATAAAAACTTAGATCTACAATTGGGTTGGTTTTTCCATAGGTGAAAAATGACGAAAATGCCTTATGGTTAAATTACCTAGGAAAATTTTAAATTTGGCTCATAATTTGCTTCCACATTAATAGACAATTAATAATTAGATAATATTGAGGTGTTATAAGGTCAAGGTGTGACTTGGGTGGTCGTTAGCCAGAGAGTCACTTAGGTGGCTAATGTAATGCTTCGAATTCAGGCTGGTCTGTTGTAACACCCCTTACCCGTATTCCTTACCGGAACAGAGTATGAGGTATTACTAAATTTTTAAAAAAAATTTCGATAGCATTCCTACTTATTTTTGCTTAAACCTCCTGCAAATTTACAACACATTCCAATATACCAACCAATTTCATTTGTATAAACACACATACAATTTAACTATTAATAAACACTACATTTAAAAGGGAACCATAACATATATTTACATGATGATCCCACATTACATAAGTCGTCTATACATGCCATAAAATTTCGGAACACTAGTAGTAAAATACCCCAAATGTGAAGGATAGTTTAGATGATTGTGTGACTTCGTTCCAATTTCCGAGTTGTTGGAAGTCACTATAATCAAGAGAAAAATAAAATCGAGTAAGCATATAGCTTAGTAAGTAAACACATGATAAATAAGCAATTACTCCCATAACTACACCAAAATATAAACTTATTCATGAATAACTTTATTGTTTAGGCAATTTCCAGCAAGCTGTTTTTCTGCGTCATATTCGCTAATTTATTTTTATCTGGAGCTACAGGGCTCCAAATTGAGTTCTGTAAATTTTTCCTGAAACTAGACTCATATACCATTTCACCATAAAAATTTCAGAATTTTTTTCCCATCCAATTAGTACAGTTTATTCATTAAACCTTCCCCTGTTTCACTGCCCAACGGTTCTGACCCTTCCTCACTAAAATTCACTTAACTCTCTGTAAAAAATTTGAAAAATGGTTTAGCTTGTTTCTAATAAAAATAGACTCAATAAGGATTTCAGGGATATAAATTTCATGCCATAATTATTTTTTTAAAATTTTTGGTAATTTTCCAAAGTTAGAACAGGGGATCTCGAAATCAATCCAGCCCTGTTTCAGTAAAATTCAGATATCTCCAAAAATACAACTCTTTTGCTTATTCTATTTCTTTCATATGAGAATAGATACATTCAACTTCAATTTCATATATTATTCAGCTTCCCATTCATTTTCCACCATTTATGGTGATTTTTCAAAGTTACCCAATTGCTGTTGTTCAACACAGTTTATAATTAAATCGTTCCTTTTGCGTTTTTGATATTTTCTCCCATCTCATACATGGGTCGATTTAGTATTCAACTCAATATTTACCCCATAAAATTTTCCACCATATGGCAATATTCACCTTCCACACTTTTTCGTTGAACACTCGGAATGTTAACCGTTATCGGTGGATCCCGCACTTAGCACCACCACTGAATCGGGGAATCAGCACTTAGCAACCCATCGGGGGAATCAGCACATAGCAACCCCCTTTTCATTTCAAAAATACGGTGGATATCGCACTTAGCACCACCAATGAAATCAGGGATTCAGCACTTAGCAACCCCTTGGGGGAATCAGCACGTAGCAACCCCCTTTCACATTTCAAAGGTACGGTGGATATCGCACTTAGCACCACCAATGAAATCGGGGAATCAACACTTAGCAACCCCTCGGGGGAATCAGCACATAGCAACCCCCTTTCACATTTCAAAGGTATGGTGGATCACGCACCTAGCACCACCAATGAATCGGGGAATCAGCACACAGCAACCCCTTTTATATACAACATACTCCGACTTATTCCGAGTGTTCAACCCATAAACCATATATTGCAACCCTTTATCACCTTTCCCGATTTAACAACATTTTTAGGATATTGCCAAACATTTATTTTAATTCCAAATAAATCTCAACATATATCAAATAATATCAAAATAATACATTAAGTCACGTGTTTACTTACCTCGGTGCAAAATATCGTAATTTTGCACTTTACTCCACTATCTTTTCTTTTCCCCGTTTGATATACTCTTCACGTCTTTCCTGTTCTATAATAGCAAATTTAACTCGTTTAATATTCACATTTATTAAAATAACCCACCACCCAAATTTTTGAAAAATTACAATTTTGCCCCCAAACTTTTGCATAATTACACTTTTGTCCCCAAGCTCGAAAATTAAACTTCATCACTTATTCTTAAGTTTTATAACATGCTGAACATTTTTCCCTTCTATGGAAACATCAAATTCCCACTCCAACACATACTTTTGAATATTAATTATTTTTATCGATTATGTCTATTTACCCGTTTTCGCTTAAAATTGCTTAGCAAAAGTTGTTTAACATAATCTCTAGCTTCATATTCCACCATAAAACAGCAAAATAAACACATTTCACCTATGGGTATTTTCCAAATATGAACCCTAACACGAATTAATGGTAGAATAAGCTAAACCAAGTTACCGGGATTCTAAAAATACGAAGAACATTAAAAACGGGGCTTGGAATCACTTACTATGGAGCTTCAAAGCTTAAAAACCCTAAATATGGCTTCCCCTTGCTGATTTCGTTCACCATGAAGAAGATGAGCATATTTTGCCATCTTTTTCCCATTTAATTCTATTTAATAACCAAATGACTAAAATGCCCCCATTAAAAAAATCTATTTCACCCATTTCTTATGTCTATTTTTGTCCATCAACTAACTAATGGTCTAATTACCACATAAAGACCTCCAATTTAAAATTTCATAACAATTAGACACCTCTAAGATGTAGAACTCAACTTTTGCACTATTTACAATTTAGTCCTTTTGACTAAATTGAGTGCCCAAACGTTGAAATTTTCGAACGAAATTTTTACGAAAATTTTCCGTGAAATTTTAGACCATAAAAATATAATAATAACCATATTTTCCCTCGTCGAATTTGTGGTCCCGAAACCACTATTCCGACTAGGCCCAGAATCGGGCTGTTACATCTGTCCCGGTCGGGTTTGGGGTGTCACAAACCACTTATCTTTCAACCTCATAGTCCAGACCGATTCGAGGCTAAGGTGTTCACGGATATGCCATACCAATTTTAGGTTAATTCCTACCTAAATGACTTCCTACGGACGTCAAGCCTAAAGTTTAAGTTATTCTCTCCCAAACAGTTGATCCGCTAAAAACCCTGCACAATAATCAATTAATCATACCTTCACTCACTAATCCCCTATTAGAGGATTAGTTTCTCATGGATCTCAAAAACATAATAAACTTTATATGAAAGACGAACATTAATAGCAAATCAAGACATGAAAGTTTAACAGAATCTTGAGTTGTATTTGATTGAAGTTGTAACACTCCAAACCCAGTCTAAACATTATGACTGAATCTGGCGATGTCACATTGTAACACCCTTTACCTGTATTCGACGCCGGAATAGGGTACGAGGCATTACTAGAAGACATACATTTGCATTTGTATTAAACCGAGTTACAAAATTTCATCCGAATTAAAACTTTTAAATTATTAACGTTCTTTTAGAATTCTTTACAACATATCCTCGAAATATTATATTCATAACAAATAGGGCCTACGAGACCCGATATTTACACATGTAATTCAAAGCTTCATTTCCATTTCATTCAATTCACAATTTCTCATGTTCACAATTCAAATCAATTTCTCAATCCAATATATATTTCAATCATCTAACAATATAATTCAAGTTACACGAACTTACCAGGCTAAATTGCAGAAATACCAAAATTCAGGGATATTTTGGTAATTTTCTATTTTCCTCGAATTTCCACCCAATCTTGATATAAATTAATATTTCATTCAATTTATTAATTTAAATAATAAAATAATTCATTTCACGCAATTTGGTCACTTTTTGACATTTTTACCAATTTACCCTTAAAATTTTACTTTTTTTCAATTTAGTCCTTGAACCTAAAATATGCAAATTGGCCATTTTTAATGAGAACTCATGCTAGTTGAATAATCATTTATTTCCTCCTCCTCTCCATTCCACATCCTTAATGTATAATATGCTTATATGTAACATTATCTATAATTCCACCATTTATTTATATATTAATTCAAAGCTGTCCACTTGAGTCATAGCCACTAAATTATTTATATGTTGAGCTACCAAACTCCAAATTAAGATCTGCTAAATTCATACGAAACTAGACTCACACATATTATTACCATAATATTTTCAGAATTTTGGTTTAGCCAATAATTAATTTTATTCTTTAAAGTTTCCTTGTTTTACTATTTGATAGTTCGACCCTCTTCACTAAAAATTAATTATCTCTTTGTAAAGAATTTGGATGATGTTTCCATTTGTTTCTATTGAAAATAGACTCATTCAGTATTTTAAACCTATAAATTTAACCCTATAATTATTTTTATTCAATTTTGATAATTTTCCAAAGTCGAGCAGGGAACCCGAATTCATTCGACCTTGTCTCACAAAATTTATTATATCTCATGATTTACAATTCCATTACTTACACGTTTCTTCTATGAGAAACTAAACTTAATAATATTTAATTTCATATTTTTTAATCCTCTAATTCGATTTCCACAATTTATGGTGATTTTTCAAAGTTAACCTCTGCTGCTATCCAAAACTATTTTAGTGCAAGATGTTGATTACTAAGTTTATAACTCCCTAATTCCTTTCTCTATAATATTTCCCATCATTTTCACTTATTTCCTTCACTAATATATCAAGAACATAAGATTTATTTAATAAAACTCTACTATAACATCATTTCCATGCTTTTTCAACAATAACAAACTTAAAAATATATTGAAATCTTGATGTTCTTACCTTGTGCTATTGATTTCAATCTTTAACTTGATTTTCTCTCTCCTCCAGCTTCTATTTCTTGAATCTAACTTGAAATTCTAGCTCCCCATTGTCTCATTATTTTTCTCTCTTGGGAGCTATGGAAATTCTCTTGATTTCTAGGTGAAAATAGTAAATTTTTGGTGAAAAGACCAAATTGTAAAGAAAGTAAAACTTTTTTTCTTCTCTTCTCTTCTAACGTTGGTTGCATGGAAAGATGATAATTTTTTTTCATCATCTTTCCTCCCTTTTATATTAATCATTTAATAATAAAATAAAACTAAAAATCTTAATAAAATATTAATTAAATAACATTTATCTAATTAATTAATTAAAAATATCACAAACATCATCATTACCTTCTAGATTCTGTCTCTATTTGACCATTTTGCCATTTATAATCTTTTGAAATTTCATCCTTGATAATTTGGTAAAATTACAATTTAGTCCCTTAAAATTCTTTGCCTTTTCAATTTGGTCCTAATTCATCCATTTTCCTTAGTTTCTAGATTATTCCACCCTTAAAATATTTACACTATTGGTCCTTCAACTTTTGTATTTACACTTTAGCCCCTCAAATTTTGAGTATTTACTCTTGTGCAACAAAACTTTTCTCACTTTTGCAATTTAATCCTTTTCTTGAATTAATATGTCATAATATACTTCCTAATGTTGACATAACTCAATATTACCTTTTTATCACTTTATTTTCTTATTTTACTATATCAAGGATATTATCTTACTTTCTTAATGTAGTAATTTTCAGGGTATTATAGAAGCACAAAATCCACAAGAAGTTTACCAAGTTCCACAAATAAGACCTCCCGAAAAATGCAAAATTAAAAATAACCTAATGTTTAAAGAAAAAAGGGGAAAACTAAAAACTAAAACTATAAAGAAAATTATACAGTATAAAAAGATGTCCCTAACAAGTGGTAAATGAGACTATTTATAAGTTAGGGTTGGCGTCGTCCTCAACCCTAGGTCAGCTGACGTTCTTGTGTTTAATATTTGATTGTATAGACCAAAATGCCCTTGGCTTGTGAGATTTTTCCTATAAAACCGATGTCGAGACACCCTAGTGCCTGTGTCCTGACATCGAAGGCACTATGCTCGTACTCAAAGTAGCTTCAGGGGTATGTCATGACATCCCTTCATTGTGTCACGACATTGAAGGTAGTCTTGGAATTCTTGCTCTTTGCTCCCTATGTTGCGACATCAAATTCCTTGTGTTGCAGCACAGTGACCAATATTGAGTTGGTACACCCTTTAATAGTCTCCAGTACACTCACACAGTGTATTAGCTCGCCATTAAGCCTCATTCGGCCCCTAAAGTTAATAAAAGACTCAAATTACACTTTTTATTGAATGTAAATGAAACTAAGAAAACTTAATTAAAACATCATAAAAATGCTTGTATTCAAGCTCTTCAAGTGTGAAAACTAGTTTAATCTGCTACACCAAATTACGACAGATCAAACTCCCCTACATTTAAATCATGTCTTGTCCTCAAGCAAAGCAAACAAAAACAAAAATTAAAAAATGACCCTTGAGCAAATATGGTACAAATGTTAATTTTGGAGCACATTACTAGGCAATTCATATTTACACATAATCTTGGCATGATATATAGCTGACTTACCATTTTTGATATCAAACACCTAAGTTCAGTATATTACAAAGCTTACAAAAATTAAATGATTCAAATGTAGGGTTCCGTCAATTAGTTATATAGGTAATTTGATTATCCTAGCAGAATACAAACAGTTATAAATGCAATTATTTAGTATGATGTCAATTCAGAATTAAGTCTACCTAGATCACATAGGGCTTTTTGGCTCGTAACATTGTGAGGCTTAGGACAGGTATGGATTTCAAGAACAGTAAGCTTCAAAGAGTTTCAAGCACGAAAATAGTTTGGCATATTTTACTGTTCCCTATTCCCCCGCCTTAACAACCCTTACCCACTCACTGCCTTATTCCTCCATAAGAAATCATAGCATAATGCAACAACTATGGTTAGCTCACGAGTTTGTGTGCACTAACGAATATGAGTCATTCTATTTTTGGTGACTTAGTCACTTTTCTTTCTTATTTTCAATACATTTCTCATTCACGAATGCTTTTACCCCCAAGAACTCTTTCTACTCATTTTTTATTTTCTTTTTGAATTTTTCTCTTGCTGCACATATTGGATAACCTATAATCTTTCCTATTTCACTCTATTTTTACAAAATTCCTCCATAATGTATCTACTTAACCCTCAATATGTATGGCTAGACGTGTATAATCGTGCAATTCAAGACTAAAGAATAAAGGAAAATACATATTAACATTTTTGGCTTAGATTTTGTGTGAAGGTTCATCAAGAAGTGTTTTCTGGCTCAAATATAGGTACCAAGGATGAATAAATAAGGCTAGCTTATTAGCTTTGGGTGTATACCAAACAATTCCTGAGGTCATCCCTAGATATCTTAATATCCAAAAATTTGGTCAACCAACAAATCACAAATTCAACAATTTATCATACATACTACCATGCTTGTTTCCCTGTATTTCTTATATTATATGCTTCATTCAATTGTTCAATGTCTATTTATAGTGTAATATATAGAACTTAGTAGTATATTAATAAAAAAAATGTTATAAACACCTACTATCATGCCAAATTTATAGTAAATACAATCAACTTATATATGATCTGCTGTAATTTGGTGTAGCAAATTAAATTAATTTTCACACTTTAGGAGGTTGAAAGCAAGCATTTTCATTAAGTTTTAATTATGTTTTTGTAAGTTTCCTTAAAGTTAAAAAAATGTGAAAATTGAGTCTTTTATTCACCTTAGAGGTTGAATGAGGCCTAAGGGTGAGCTAATGAACTTTGTAAGTGTGCAATAGCCCATTAGAAGGCATACTAAATTGATACTGGTCACTATGTCACAACACAGAATGATTAATGTCGCAACATAAGGAGAAGAATAGAGAAATTACGAGACTGCATTCGATGTCGTGACACAGCTTAAGGACGTCGTGACATATCCCTGAAGATATCTCAAAAGAAGTATACTGACTCCTGCATCGTGACATATGTCCTGGTGTGTCGCGACATCGACTCTAGATGGAAATTAACACGAGCCAGGGGGTGTTTTGGTCCGCACAATCAAACTCAATGCTCAAAAACGTCATCTAACCTAGCGTTAAGGACAACAGCCACCTGAAATCTATAAATAGACTCATTTTTTACATGTTATAGACACTAATTCCTTAGCTTAGAATTTCTCTCTTAAGTTTATTTTAGTTTTTCTTTTTTTTTTTAGGTTTTTGTGTACTTCTTGTTTTTCTTTATTTTATTTTGGGAGATCCAATTTGTGAATACGAATATTCGCTATGGATTCGTTCTTGCTCTTAATACAAATTAGGCTTTTTCTTAAATCATATATTTTCGATTCGCTCATTATGTCTATCTTTTACATTGACTTTATAGTATTTACGAAAACCATGAGGAACTAATCCCTCTATGGGGATTAGTGAGTGGAGGTATGATGAATTGACTATTTTGTAGGGCTACTTAATGACTAAGCTATTCAGGATAGGAAAAATGTGAAACAAACCCTAGGCTTGATGACCCTAGGAAGTTATCAAGGTAGGAATAAACCCAAAATTGGTATGGCCCATTTGTGAACGCCTTAACCTCGAGTTGGTCTGAACTATGAGGTCGAAAGATAAGTAGTCCTTACTGACTCATTGTTTTAGTGGAAGATCGAAAGATCCTGCTGGGATAGCCACTAGTTGGTTGATGAGAAACCTGAAGCAACAGTTAATAAAGATCACTGAAGCAAGCTAATCTCCCATAACTAGATTTGATTAATTATACATTCCAATATCTTGATATTTATTGCTTTATTTTACATATTTTATTATTATAAAAATATTAAAAACTCTTTTTATTTTTACTTTCATACTATAACTTATTTCGTGTACTAATTAGATCTTTCGGTGCATAGGTTAAAATTGATCTAGCACTAGCCTCCCTTGGGTATGATTCTCAGAGTACTCACCTACTCTGTTGTAACTATATTACAACTGGACCCTTATACTTGCAGAGACCACCTCATTTATATATCTTTTACTATAGTATTCACACTCTGGACATTAGTATGGTCGGAGGTGGTCAAGTTGTTGGCACCATTACCGATGAGGCAACGTCACTAGTTTTTAGGTTAAAAGAATAATTATGAAATTTTTAGGTTATAGATACAACCTTCTTGAGGGATCAAGTTTATGGATCCATTTCCACCTTCTTGGGGAAATATGTACATACTTGTGGTCCTAGATTACATCTCCAAGTGGGTAGAAGTCATTGCTCTACCTACTAATGATGCCAAGTCGGTGGTGCGGTTCTTGCATAAAAATATCTTTACAAGATTTGGTACACCCCGTGCACTTATCAGTGATGAGGGCTCCCATTTCTCTTACAAATTAATTGCCAACGCATTGAATAGGTATGGGGTGTTGCATGAGATTGCCACAGCATATCACCCCTAGACAAATGGATAAGCTGAAGTTTCTAATAGAGAAATTAACCAGATTTTAGAGATAGTGGTAAACCCAACTCACAAAGATTGGTCATCCAGATTGGATGAAGCTCTGTGTACGTATCGTATTGCATTCAAAACACCATTGGGGATGTCACCTTTCAAGCTTGTCTATGGGAAGCCTTTCCATTAACCTGTTGAGCTCGAACATAAAGCATTTTGGGCCATCAAGAAGCTGAACATGGATTTGTTAGCTGCTGGTAATAACTGATTACTTGAGCTATATGAGATTGAGGAATTCTGAGCTCAGGAATATGAGAATGCTCAACTGTACAAAGAGAAGACCAAGCAATGGCATGATAAAAAGATTATGCCACGACAATTTGAACCTGGACAGCAGGTGTTGTTGTTCAATTCTAGGCTCCAATTGTTTCTAGGAAAATTAAAGTCTCGTTAGTCAGAACCTTTTGAAATAGTTCATGTTTATCCTCATGGAGGTGTAGAGGTAAAAGATATCAAGACTGGGCTTGCATTCAAAGTCAATGGACAATGTTTGAAGCATTACTGGGGTGCTTCTGTGACTTGAGATAAACAATCCAATGATCTCTGAAATACATAACTTTCATGTCTCTATTATCCTTTTTACTTTATTTATTTCTCTTTGTTAATTTTATTTTTCTTCGGTTATTTCATCTAATTGGTTTAATCAATATTTTTTTATTTTTTTATTTTGCAGGCATACTAAGGGACAGGCTTCATCTTTTAGTAGTTAGCCAATTAGAAATTTTTGCCAAAATATTTATGTAACAGCCCGATTTCGATCCTAATCAGAATAGTGGTTTTGAAACCATAAATTCGAGTCAAAAAATTTTTAAATATTATTTTCTGTGTTTATAATTTGTGAATTAATATGTGTGAAAATTTCGTGATTTAATTTTACTATTTGTGTGCTTAATTTGATAAAAGGACTAAATCGCATAAAGTGTAAAAGTTCTATTTTACAAGCTAAAGGTGTCTAAAAGCTATAGAATATTAATTTGAGGTCCCTAATGTGCAATTAGGCCTTGTTTAGGTTGGTGGCCGGCCATAAGGACAAAGAAAAGATTTGGTCAATTGGTTAGGTAAAACTTTGGTGACTAAATTGATTTTTATCATAAAATAAAGAAAAGAGTGATATCATCTTTTCTTCTCCACCTTCACCACCAAAAATTAGCAGCAAAATAGGGGTTTCAGAGCTCAAAAATTTCAGCAAGCTTTTCTCCTTACAAGTAAGTGTTTTGATGACCATTCTTTGATAATTTTTGTACTTTTGGAACCCTTGTAGCTTGAGCTAGCTAATGAGGGGACTATTTTGCAAAATGGTTGGAAGTCTAGGGTTTTGCCATGTGAGCCTTTATGTTGGTAGCTGCATTTTTATGGAAGAAAATGAGTCTTAGTTGTTAAATAAACAACTTTTGTGAAATGTGTTATCATGAAAACACCTAAAAGGACCTTTTTGTAAATGTTATAAAATAGGTGTTAAATATGTGAAATAAATTACATGCATGGACTTATATGAGTATAGGGAATATTCGGCCAAGCTATAATGTGGTCAAATTTGGAATATTTTGTATTTTGTGAAATAGGGACTAAATTGTGAAAAATGTGAAATGTCAGGGGCAAAAGTGAAATTTACTTATTTATGCATTTTTGACTGAATTGAATGAAATTATGTTTGAATGAGTTTAATTTGAATATGTTTAGATCAAGAATTAAAGAAATCGGACTTGGATCTGGGGAAAACAAAAGTCGTCAATTAATCGTTCCGTTCCGGTTTATCGTTGTCCGAGGTAAGTTTATAAGCAAATAGATTATATAAATTCTAAATAAATATTAGTTATATATATGCTGAAATGAAAACATGCAAATATATATATGTAGCCGAATGTGTTTAAGTTCGGGTAACAGAAATAGACGTGGATGTGATTTATCGATATTTAGCACTGAGTGTGCGAGTATGGAATAGCTATGGCTATACAAATGGCACTAAGTGTGTGAAATTAAAATGAAGATGTTGAAAAACAGGCACTAAGCGTACGAAACAAAAATGACGATGTCGAATAACGGGTACTGAGTGTGCGATACCAAGATCAATTTGGTTAAATAAGAGAGAGCACTAATTGTGCAACGCCATTATAGCTTCGACAAATTATTTAGCACAAATTTTGTGGATCCAATGAATGATGAATGTGACATATAAGTACATGATATTACAAGTATGTAATAGTTAAATAATATATGATATCAAGGTAAGTTGGTTATTTCATTTGTGATACAAATTAGATGATGCAAATGAAAGTATGTGTGTGTGTGTATTAAAGACTATATTTGGCCAAATGGTAAGGGTATGTGATATCACAATTATGTTTTTTTTATGCTTATATATATATACGAATATGAATTGAATAATTCGGTTATGTGATTTAGAACTATTAATAACATTGAATTGTTTATTTGCTTATGACTTACTAAGCTTTGATAGCTTACCGTGCATATGTGTTTGCCTCGGTTTTATAGATTTTGGAAGTTAGTTGCGGGATCGGGGATCGTCAACGAAATCAATCACACTATCGTCCGTTATCGGTACCTATAAAAGTTAAACTTAAACTTATGGCATGTATAGTCTATACTACTTTTTGGAGTATATTTTGAAAGATGCATATATATAATGAGCCATGCAAAAATGGCTTGTTTATTTTGATATGTATGATTTCATGCTTGATTAAATAACGTGGTTAATTGTTTGGATTGTGTTTCGAAAAAGGTTGAAATAGGGAAGTAAAGTTATTTGATAATGATTAGCTATTGAGATGGCTAATTAAGAATATGTTTAGTGTTATGTATGCCTAAATGCTAGTTAATACAAAGAAATTATGAAAGAGTAAAAAATTTGCAATGGAATAGTTTTTTTCTTGGACAATAGCGTGATGTGATTTTGAAAACTTCACCGAGGATATTAGAAATGGAATTAGTGAGTTAATGAGGTATATAATTAAATCTTATTGAGTCTATTTTCATATTAAAGAAACGATATAGGCAACTGAATTTTATATTATGAGATATTTGAATTTTAGTGAGATAGGGTCGAATGATTTTGGAATCCCTGTCCTGAATTTGAAAAATTATTAAAAATTGTACAGAAAGAATTATGAGTTATAATTTATATTTCTTGATTCCTTAGTGAGTCTATTTTCATTAGAAACAATCGGAAGCACCATATGAAATTTTTACAATGAGATAATCAATTTTTAGTGATGAGAGGTCAGAACTGTCGAATAGTGAAACCGGGGAGACTTTAACTAATAAACTGTACTAATTGGCCATCCCAAAAATTCTGAAAATTTTATGATAATAATATATATGAGTCTAGTTTTAGGAAAAATTTACGGATTTAAATTTTGAGTTTCGTAACTTGAGTTATAATTAATTTAGTGACTGCTGCGCAGTTCGACAGTTTTATTGTGAATAGTGAAATAAATTATTTTTAATTTGTTTAAGTATTTGGAAAATTTTTAATGTTCCCGGTTTGGACCCGAACCATTTTCATTGCATGTTTTAGGGTCTTGATGATCCTTTTTAGGGACATATTGATTTGAACGTGAGTGAATTAATTTTAAAAGAAAAATTTTATGCTCCGATTTAGTAAGTTAAGTTAGGTAATACTTCGTGCTCGATTCCGGCAACAGTCTCGGGTAAGGGGTGTTACAACTTACTTTCAATAAAATATTTATTTTCCCCCCAAATCTTATCGCATCACGTCAGGCCATAATTACTACACACTTATCATCCACATCACGTTGGTAGTAAATTTTACACTTTCCACCCTTATTTTCTTTTTCTTTTAACCTTTCATTTCACCTTTTTTACAGTTACCTTCAACCTTTGATTTCTTCCACATTTACTCGTGTTTCCGAAAAAAATTTAAAGTGTCCACCTTTTCCTTTTCCTATCACTTTAAACTTTTCAAAGCAATGGCCAAATGTGTTCCTTCTCAATCACCCCTTGTGCCACTAAGAACCTTTTTCAATGAAGCTGTAGAGGAGAAATACACAACTACCACCTCCAAGTGTTTGTTTTGTTTGGAAAAAAGGTTTCCTTTTTCAAGATGTGCCCTTTTTGGGGTATGATGGATCTGTTTCTTCCATAGTTGAAAAGCATGGGTGGCAAATCTTTTGCTTGCATCCAGAAGATGTTTTAACAAATGTGGTGTGAGAGTTTTATGCCCACCTTACCTCTCCCAACAATGCTTTTATATATGTGAAAAGTGTTTCAGTCCTATTTGATGAGTACTCTATTAATACTCAGCATGGCTTACCTGAGGGTCAAGATGAGCATTCATAGCTTTCCACAATAATCACGGTGGAGGGCCTGAATCAAGTTCTTAAGGATCTGTGTGTGGAAGGAACCAAGTGGACAATGTCTAAACAAGATTGCTACATTGTAAAACGAGTTTCTTTGAAACCCCATTGTCAAGTTTGGTATCACTTCTTCAAAACCTGTCTAAGTCATTCTACTCATAACTCTACAATTTTAAAGGAGCAAATATTGCTACTCCATTCTGAAATGATAGGAAGGAAAATCAACGTCGGAAAAATCATTTTTAAAGATGTTCATAGGTGTGCCCAAACCTAACGTCTGCACCACCTGTGAATGCTACTACACTTGTCCCACCTCACTCAACTACGCCACAGTAAGATAGTGAGATCAATAAGCTGATGATGATCTCACAAAATTGGATAATGAGGAAGACGAGGTGCCAATCAACATGTTGAAAAAGAAGCAGTGCTACAAGCATGTTGCATCAAAATCCACTCGTCCAAATTAAAGTAACAACAATTTCATTCCAAGCTTCATTCATTTTTTTATGTTATTTTTTTTTTCAATTCATTTTAGCATGCATTCTTCATTTTTGTCTTATCATTTTTTGACCATCTATATGTTTGTGCATTCCTAATTTTTTTTTCTGTTCATGCATTGAGGACAATGCATCCCTTAGGTTTAGGTGTGTTCTACATATAGGTTGCATTTGAATAGTTGTTCATTCCGCTTCTGACATTTATTTTGTCATGACACATAAATGTTAAATAATTGTTAGACTATGATGAGTATATTTTTGCCTATGATGTTCACTGAGGAATTTAGTTCTTTGACATTCCTAGAAAATTATGACAGTGGATTCGGTGATTTTAACTTGGGATAGTTTGCTTGTTAAATTGGTCCCTAAAATTAGGTATAAAGGCAAAACTCAATAATGAATAAAGTGACAATGTTTAAAAAAATGCCATCAACTACTCAAATGCTTAGAATTTCCAAGTAAGTAAGCACCACTTTGTTTGCTCCATCATGTTGTTAACTAGAAAGGCGAGTCCAAGTAAGAGTGTGTAATAAAGAAAAGAAAATTAGGAGCACTCCACTATAGTAACAGGCTGAGTAGCTAAGGAGGTAGTTGTTTGGTCCATCCATCTTTTTAGTCAAAAGCTTTAGCTTCCTGAGTAAGTATTCAAATCATGACATGTTTGAGTATTCGGCAATTTAGTGTATGTTCCATTGCAATTGCCAAGTCAAAGAATCATCTAACGAGATGAATCCCCTAGGAAAAAAAAACTAGGCATAATAAATGAATATGTATGTAATTGAGTATGTATAAGGCCAAATTAAATAAAGAAGAAGGAAAATTGAGTTAGTTAAAAGTAAATTCGGAGATATTTGCTATAATGAAAGTTGTATGAGTATTTAGGATTTTTCTTTCTTTTAGGGCAACATTTTATGCACAGTTTTTGGTAAATAAGCTTATGAAACTTGATCAAATTGTTAGACATAAAAGATTATTGAGAACTGAAGTGCAAAATGCTCTCTTAATGGTCTAACAATAAAAAGGTGATTATGTTGCTATGACAATTATTACGTTTATCCATTCTTGCATATTTTGTTTGCGAACAAGTAATAAATCAGGTTTGGGGTGTGATAACTCTTGAAAAGAGTTATATTTTAGGCCTCTATACTTGGTTAATTGTTCGTACTTAAGTAAATTTAGTTGCATTCTAGGAAATTATATTAGTATTTTTATAACTTTTCATCATGAAGCTTGGGTTATGTTTTCAATGTCATTATATATTACTTTTACTTGTAAGAGGAAAGGAATTGTGTTGTTTATAGCAGGTGTAGAAAGGAGGAAAAGAAATGGAGTGAAGTGTTGTCCTTACAAAAGGTTGGACAGAATGCCAGCAAAAATGCCATGGAAATTCCAGGAAGATGCTGACTTAGCTGTCAATCTGTGCCATTCTTAGCCAGCTGTACTTGTACCAGAAATATCCACCTGAAAATGAGGAGAAAAGGAGTGTGTGGTGAGAGGGGGACCTACCCTATAAAAATAAGAAAGAGAAAGAGAAGAAAAGAGCGATTTTTCCTCTCACACAAATTCTCTTGGGAGATCCAGAAACGGAAGGAACAAGGGTAGCAGCTAAGGAACAGAGTAGCAACACAAGGAAGAAGGAGAAGCATTCAACCCTGGGCTTCTACACGTTAACAATGGTTGATTTGGTAATGCTCTTCTTACTGCTAATGCTACTTCTACTATTGATTAGCTTGAGTGTTCCATGTGATCATTGGATAATGGGGCTTCTACGGGCTTATTGGTTTTACTTTGAAACCTATGGAATGAAAGGAACAATCGGTGATCAAAGGCAAGCATACTACTCCCCATCTTATTTTGGATCGAGCAAAGGGACTGAATGAGGATTTTGAGTCCATAATTTAATTCATGTGCTCATGCTTCCGGTACGTGTTCTAGAGGCCCATTAGGAGCCATCACATGGACAGGCTTTGAAGGTTAATGTGGATCTCATAGTAGACTGAGACGAACAATAGGTGGGCATAGAGGTTATGGTGCATGATTCCAACAGGCCTGTTCTATGTGGGCTAGCGGCGAACGTGCAAGGACTGTATGAACAGGCCTAGGTGAGAGCTTGCTAGATCACAATTGGGCTTCAACTGTTGCACTCGAAGGGCTCGGGGCATGTTGTGGAGTCCGACTGTGAAATACTTGTGTCTAAACTTTTTTCATCCTTGTTAGACCTCTTGATTTTGGGCCATTTGCTAGATTAGGCTAGGCAGTTTAAAAACTTTATTTGATTCTTTGAATTTTTGTTATGTAGCCCATTTGAGCAATACGTTTGTTGATTGTTTAAGTAAGATTGGTTTGAACTCTTCAAATGAGATCTCGTTTGGACTGGATTACCCTGATTCGATTCATACTTTTGTGATTAATGATGTTGTTATTATTTAGTAATATATGTGGCCTTTAGGCATTTTACTTTCAAAAGAAATTCTTTCTCGCCTCAACATGTGGATGTAAGCTTAAAAGCTAAACCACATAAATATCATATTTATTCATAGTCAATTTATTTGTGATCATATTTGACGGGCTTGGGTTGATTTCATTCATAACAATTTTCATATGATATAAATTATAATATATACAAAAGGGAAAGATATAATATAGCATATTATAAAATAAAATAAAAAAAACAAGCCAGATTCGACCTTTGAATATTAGAGCCTAAGCTTACTCATATTTTAATTGTGCATAACATTTTTTTCTCAAACACATTTTTAGATGTAATATATATTTTAAACTTACCCAATATCGAGCAATCTTCAAACTTGGACAAGTGGCTAGCTCTTGAACAAGTTTAATTCACAAATGACATGGATATAATGAAAATAATATATATAAAATAATTTATATCTTATTTTGTTGGGGATCAACCCGTATAAACAACGAGATAATAGAAGTGGAGAAGAACAAACACAAATATTTTACGTGGAAAACCCTCAAAGAGGTAAAAACCACGGGTAAAGGAAGCTTCAACTTTTTATTAAATAAGTAAACAAACGAGAATAAAATATGAAGAAAATTAACCTAAATCTACTACACGTACATTACCCAAAATCCTGAATACAAAGCTCAAAATCTCAAAAAGCAAACCGGTAAACAAAACTCTAAATCTCATAAGGCACTCACAAAAAGGATACAAAATATTGTCCATTATTACCACGAAACTTTCACTAATACTCATATGTGACTACACCTTGTCAGTCCCAAAAGAAAAGTCATTTTTTCTAATTGGCATCTCAAAACAAGGATACAATGCCACATTAAATAGGCTAATATTAGAGTTCTGATCATAATAAAAAATTCCTAAAATAATCAGAATTTAACTGGGAAAAGATAGCAGAGTTTAATTGGGAGAAGAATACGAGGCACAACCCACATATTTAATAAATTTATTAAAAATTTAAGTAATTAATTTATTAAAATTAATTTAAAAATCAAATATGATTTTAACTGAAATAGTTAAGTTGAAAGAGTGAATGTTATAGTGTCTTGGATTTAAATATTATTGAGTGCTTTTTTTAGATTTTACTTAATTTAAAATGACAAAATACCCTCATAATATTGTTTATTATTTTACTCAACTAAGTTAAGATCCGATTGATATTGACAAGTGCCATCAACTCAATTAGCCCTTTAATATAATAGGTTTAATATATATATATAAACCATTGCAAATTAATTCAACAATCAATTGAGCCATCAGTCTAAAATAGCACCCAATTAAGCCCTTAATCAAATATAAGCAATCAATTAAGCCCTCAAAAATCAATTTTTTGTAAACCCTTGCCATCCGTTAACTTCGTGCTGCGTGGCGAATAAAAATATAAAATTATAATTTTCAAAAAAATTAAAGAACATAATTTTTAAAAATTACAAAAAATAAAAAATTTTGAATTTTTAAAATTTATAAAAAAGAAAATATTATTATCTATTAAAAATAATATGAAATTGCAAAAAATTATTAAATATTATAGAAATTGAAAAAGTTATTACAAATTATATAAAATTATGAACAATATTTTTGCATGGTTCGTCAATGTGCCACGAACCAAAATTGGGTTAAGGTCGAAGAGGAGAGATTCAAGTTTCCTAGTGACAACATCATGTTCCTACACAATGTTGATAGTTATATTGATGATGTCAACAAGTTGATCAATCTTAAAGATGGATCTATAAAAATATAATTTGTTATATTTTCATAATTTTCATATACTTTTTTAATTTTTTTCCAATTTTGTAATTTTTATAATTTTTAAAACTTTATTTTTATAATGTTAGATTTTTAAAAAAGAATTATGATTTTTGTTTTTCTAAAAGAATTTTACAAAATTGATTTTTCAAGGGATTAATTGATTACGTATATTTAATTAAGGACTCAATTGAGTGCTATTTTTAATTGAGGGCTCACTTGATTATTAAATTATTTTATAGGGGTTTTTTTTATATATTAAGCCAATATAATATGAATAGATAATTTATATCCTATTTATTTATTTAGTAGGTGGATTGAATTGGCAAGTGGGTAAAGTGATAAATACTAAAAATGGGGAATGGAGAAATGGAGATAGGGCTATCATGATTGTCCTCCTCGGGAATCCCAATTTTCCAAATCATGTAACCTTTTTCCTATCGTCAGCAATCCGCCACGAACAATATCCCTAATTCAATGCCCAAATTTCCATCTTTTTCTGTAACGGTTTCACTTACATGATATTTAAAATATTACATATAGGTGGTAAATAATTCGAAACATATTGTAAATTTTACCGTAATATTGAAAAAATAAAAACAGTATAAATATTAACTTCTTGCAATTATAATTTAAATTATAATTCATCTAAATTAGCACAAAAATTTTAATATTTAAAATAAATTTAATGATTTGATATTATTCGATTTCAACTTTACTCTTAAAAAGTTAGAATAAAAATTAAAAGAGAAAAAAATACGTAAATTAAGTTATTAAACAAGAATTACAAAATGAAAAGATGTATAGAAAAGAAAAAAATACACTCGTTCAAAAAACACATTTGATAATTAAATTAATCTGTATGCCTTTAATAATATTTTAATATCTTTCTCATTTATCTATTGAAGAAATAAATATTTGATATATATTATATATTAAATTTAATTTTCAATAATTAAAAAATGAGTGCATGGATGAGTAAATTTTAAAATTTAGAGACTTGAAGTATGTATTTATATTTTCCTATAATG
Organism: Gossypium raimondii; assembly: GCF_025698545.1. NCBI lineage: Eukaryota > Viridiplantae > Streptophyta > Magnoliopsida > Malvales > Malvaceae > Gossypium > Gossypium raimondii. Next base: position 17,740,346 of record NC_068577.1, on the reverse strand, counting down.
AATATTAAAATTAATATATAAGGACTTAATATTAAGAATAAATTAAAATTGAACTAAATGTGTGTGTCACGAGCTAGAACTTAAGTCTGGAAAATTGAACGACCTTAGACGATTTCTTTACTTCAAATTCACCTAAGTTAGCCTAACTTCAAAAAATGAGATTTCTTCTGGAAATAAAGCGAAAGCAACTCAAAAGTGAAGGAGCAACGAAAAAACTTGGAAAGCCACATGAAAGTAATGCACACCAAGTGTTTGAGTAAATGTTTTCAAATAGATTCTTTAACTCAAGAATGGAATATAATGGGATGATCACAAATTAATGGGAAGGCCTCTATTTATAGTTTAGCTCCCTCAGATCCAACGGTATAGATTAAATTACATCCATGGTTGAGATTAGTGGCTATCTACAAGATGAGAGTCCTAAGGGATTTAAACTCTATACATCTTTATCCCTTAAAATTTACAACAATTACCCTAATAACTCTAGTTTTACTAGAGTGTTTCACTAGGCCACCAAGGCTTCAAGTAGATGGGTTTCTCCATGTGTTCCATGAATCAGGCCAATTCAAGTGGAACAAATGAGTCACATTTGATTTCTTAACATCCATGTGGCGCCCCTTGGCATTCGTCATTAGGATTTAATCCGCAGCCAGTAACATTCTCCCTACCCATTCTCACGACGCCTTTGTCGCGTCCTTAAAATGACAATGGTTTGACTTATCTCGGAATTGCCTCAACGCCTCAATTAATTCCCAAGTAGTCTTTTCATTGGGTAGTTCTGTCTCACGGAACATTTGCCTTGGCTTATGTCTATGTCACTGCCTAACTTGAACTGTATTTCTCTCTTGTACATCTCGATAGTAAGAGGCCACTGTTATTACTTGCCCCTACTGTGACTTGCCTCGATCAAGATCCTCTTGATCCTCACAAATAAACTTCGACATACCCATATTGAACATAGGGTTAACCTTGAGTATTGCTCCGTGTAAACTCCTCGGCTTACCCGCTTCAGAACTCTGAAAGAGCCCTTATGTCTTTGCCAAGCCAGCAATAAATCACAATGTAAAACACTAGATAGATGTTTGAGATGTACCTTGCTTTCCGCATTTACTCGTTTTGTCTATCCATTTTGCATCACCACTTTTCCCACAAAATACGATGCACAACCCACCTCTCTCATAGGTTGTAGCCCCATTGATAACTTAACAGGCTTCACATCCGTTTGCCGCACCTCTAGCATTTCCAAATGGGTCTTCGTAGCACTCCAATCTACTGAGTCAATATTCTTTTCACAATGAACATCCTCGGATAGCTTGATTGTTGAAAATTCCTTGGTCCTACCTTTCTCATCATGACTCATCGACACCACACATTGTCATTTATGAGTATCTAATATACATATGCAATCGGCAAAAGGAACAAGAAGAGCATTAATATGGTCAAGGAAATTCAAGCTAAGTACAAAGTCGTAATCATCTAAATGAATTACCTCAAAATATTCCTTGTCTTTCCACTTGTCGATTTGCTAACTTAGAGACCAAGTTTACCCATGGCTTTCTTCGATATAAACAAGTTTGATGCCTCTGTATCATAAGAGCATTTCCCTTTGGCCTGCAATGTTAATATCCACAAACATCAACCCTTTTTACTTGGGAATCCTTCGCTTTTGCAGAATTGAGTATCATTGACACAATTTTTAAAGCCTCACTCTATAGCTCCATTTTATTTTCTTTACTGATCGTAGATATCTTTAATCGCTCTAGACAGTCTCGTATCCTATACAGACCACAACATAAGAAGCAGTTCACTTGCTTCTTTTCATTCCCTCTGACCCTATTAGCTTCGATGAAACTCAATATTAAACCAAGCTTCAACGATGTTTTTTCTAGTTCATCATCCCCTAACACGTATCATTTTAGACAATCCCTCACAATATACGAACCTTCGCAAAGGAAGCATCTTACTAACCCCTTTAGTGTAGTTGGGCTTCCACTTCCAATTTTGTGGTTTCTTATTACCACAATTGTTGTTGGTATTTTGAATCTATCCTTCTTTATCTCCCCCACAATTTCCCTTCTCTTCAGGCTTTGAAGACTCAAATTTGTCTTTCCTTAGAACAAACGCGATTAAGGACTCCGTTACGGTCATGACTTTGGTAAGTTTTTAACCCCTTAGCATTGAAACTCTAGCTTTGCCCAAGGATTTAGCCCATCCATTAAAGAGAAAACTGCCTTCTTTTTAGCCAAACCAAAAATTTGGAGCATGAGTTCACTGAACTGCCATACATACTCCCTAATTATGCCTTGTTGCGTCAACTTAGCCCGAGCCTCATCCTCGGCATACTCCGAGTAAAACCACCTCTTGAATTCACTTTAGAACTTCTCCTAATTACCAATAGCATTACCATATTGTCTTTCATCTGTGGACCTAAGGCGCCATCATAACAAAGTGACATCAGTAAAATATATAGCAGCAATATTTACCTTGGTAACACCATCCATGATGCCTTTGGCACGAAAGTATTGCACCATTCCCCGCAAGAAGTTGTCCACATCATTTTCGGATCTCGTCCCATTAAAATTTTTTGGCTTCAGGACATCTACCTTAGGCTTGGGTGTCGTAGCTAACACCCTATTATCCAAAGAAGTTTTGCAGATATTAAACTTCCTCTTGAGCTCTTCAATCTGTTCCTTCAAGGTCAAGACCATGGCCTCGAGAGTATCACTCCTTTTAGTTAGCTCACCCACATCAGTATTGAAGTCCCGTTGCATCGAATCTACATTAGCACTGAGGGCCTCTGCCATTTTTTCCTTGAGCTGATCTTGCTTTGATTCTAGTTTTGTGGTATGCCCATAAACCTCCTCAAAGGTCTTCATCACATCACTCATGGAACACTCAAGTTTTGCAACCTTGCCTTCCAAAGCTGACAACATATACCTCAAGCTACTTGCTTTCTTAGCCCTCCCACGAATCTCTATAAGCTCAACCTACTCATCTCCTATTTTCGACATCTCAACTGACACCTTCGAATACTGACTCGAATACCAACTGTCATGGGGCTAGAACTCAAGTCTGGCAAACCGCGCGGCTTAGGTGATTTCTTTGCTTTAGATCTGTCTAAGTCAACCTAACTCTCGAAAAGTGAGAATTCTCCTGGAAATTCTCTAAGGCACCGGAAATAAAGCGGAAGTAACTCAAAAGCAAAGGAGCAACGAAAAAACTTGGAAAGCCACAAAAAAGAAATGCACACCAAGTGTTTGAGTAAATGCTTTCAAATATATTCTTTAACTCAAGAATGGAATACAATGGAGTGATAAAAAATTAGGGGGAATGCCTCTATTTATAGTTTAACTCTCTCAGATCTAACGGTACAGATTGAATTATATCAATGGTTGAGATTAGTGACTATCTACAAGATAAGAGTCCTAAGGGATTTAAACTCTATACAACTTTATCCTTTAGAATTTACAATAATTATATTGGTAACTCGAGTTTTACTAAAGTGTTTCAGTGGACCACCAAGGCTTCAAGTAGATGCGTTTTTCCATGTATTCCATGAGTTGGGTTAGTTCAAGTGGATTAAACGAGTCTCATTTGATCAGTTGACCTTCATGGGGTGTTCCGTGTACATTTATCACGGGTTTTGATCCAAGGCCTTTGACATGTGTACATATTTATATTTTTTTCATAATCTATGACTAAATCAATTATAGCAAAAATTATTGATATATATAATCATTTTTATATGTATGATTATTTAATGTTAATATACTTTTATAAGAAAATTGAATTGAAATATTATTCATTTTAAACTTTAGTTAATAAAAACACGTGTCAAATAATTAGCTTACCAAATGACAAATTATTAACTTGAAACTTTCAATATATTTATGTCAAATAAATATATTTATTTAACACTACCGGAATTTAGATAATGCATCTTTCCTTTAAAAAGATTAAGGTTGGATTGATTTATGTTGGATGTTATAATTGTAATTAATCATGGAAATAATCTTATGTTATAGTTATAGTGATTTTTTGGGGGGTAAAAGAAAGTTATAGTGATTTTTATTTTTGATATATTCGGACATGAGTATAAAAAAAAAATGGCATATCCAATACTTACTCCGACTCCCGGTAACCTTAGCTTATCAACCAAAATAACAGCACTAGGGTAGTTCATAAACTTCCAAAGGAATCTTATGGTTAAGTAGAGGACACGATGATAATTCCAATAATGAAAACAGTGCGTAAAAAAAATGTTAATGAAGTCAAAAACAGAGATTAAGTAAAAAAGGAACGGGGACCCCTAAACCAGAAATCAGTTAAACATGAACGAGAAAAAATAAATGAAGAAAAAGAAAAAAGTGGCATAACGTGAAATGAAACAAGACAATTGCATTATCTTACGTGCCTCTAAATGCATGTTCCATGGGACACTTTTCACTCATTTTCTGAAGATAAATGATATATGTTTTTTTTTTTCTCATCAAGCGCATTAGTTGTTTCCATTTTGTAAAGGGGAGGTGGCAACTGATGCCCTGTTCTCGCTTATAAATTGAGGGACTTGGGAGGGTAAGAGCATGCCATGAACTTCTCTTAGCTGTTTTCACAAAGGTTTCTTTATTTGTATTTACAAAAACCCAAGTTCTAGCCATGGCTGCATCTTTCTCAGTGCCTTCAATGGTAAGATTCATTTCCTACCACCCTTTCTCTCACTTTTCCTCTTAATCTTACCAACAAACTATCTTTAATTAGCTAGATTTCATCTCCCCTCTCTCTTTCTAGGAATGCTAAGCTATATATTTGCAAAATGTTCAGATTTTCCCTTGTTTCCTACGTTGTTTATTGTGTGAGTACCGGACATCTATTAATGGTATAAAAATATCATTGGAGTGAAATATTTTATGGAGTTTTAGCATATGGTGGTTAGGATGATTTGTAGAACCAAGAAAGAATTCTAACATTTTGTTTTTTTCTCAGTGTTCTTCTGTAAAACAAACCAATTTGGACTATCCTTCTCTCTTTTTCTCTTTCACTCTACAATCTCCATCTCTTTGTTTAATGTATTCATCATGGCATTATTTTTTTAGTAATTTACTTCAAATCCTTTTTAAGTAACTAAAACTCAGTATATAGAGATGCAAATTATATCCTGCCAACAAGATTTATAATGACTGAAACTCCTTTGAACAGATAATGGAAGAAGAAGGAAGATTTGAAACTGAAGTTGCTGAGGTGCAAGCATGGTGGAACTCGGAGAGGTTCAAGCTAACCCGACGACCATACTCGGCTCGAGACGTTGTGGCTTTACGAGGCAGCCTCAAGCAGAGCTATGGCTCCAACGAGATGGCAAAGAAGTTATGGACGACTCTCAAGACGCACCAAGCCAATGGCACTGCCTCTAGGACTTTTGGTGCACTTGACCCCGTCCAAGTAACCATGATGGCTAAGCATTTGGACTCCATTTATGTCTCTGGTTGGCAATGCTCCTCCACTCACACCACCACCAACGAGCCAGGTCCTGACCTTGCTGACTACCCTTACGACACCGTTCCAAACAAAGTCGAACACCTTTTCTTTGCACAACAATACCATGACCGCAAACAAAGAGAGGCACGAATGAGTATGAGCCGGGAGGAGCGCGCTCGAACCCCTTATGTCGATTACCTGAAGCCAATCATAGCTGATGGTGATACTGGCTTTGGTGGAACCACAGCAACCGTTAAGCTTTGTAAACTTTTCGTTGAACGTGGTGCTGCCGGTGTCCACATCGAGGACCAGTCATCTGTAACCAAAAAATGTGGTCACATGGCTGGTAAAGTGCTTGTTGCTGTTAGTGAACACATTAACAGGCTAGTGGCAGCGAGGTTGCAGTTTGATGTTATGGGAGTCGAGACAGTGTTGGTGGCTCGAACCGATGCTGTTGCAGCTACTTTGATCCAAACCAATGTCGACACCAGGGATCATCAGTTTATTCTTGGTGCAACAAATCCGAATCTTCGGGGGAAAAGTCTGGCAAATATGTTGGCTGAAGGAATGGCTGCCGGTAAAAATGGGCCCCAACTTCAGGCCATTGAAGATAATTGGCTAGCAATTGCACAACTTAAGACATTCTCCGAATGCGTAATGGATGCCATTAAGAGCATGAACATAACAGAGGATGAAAAGAGAAGGAGAATGAATGAATGGATGAATCATTCAAGTTATGATAAGTGCCTATCAAATGAACAAGCAAGAGAGATTGCTGAGAGATTGGGACTTAAGAATCTTTTCTGGGACTGGGATTTGCCTAGAACCAGAGAAGGGTTCTATAGGTTTAGAGGGTCTGTAATGGCTGCCATTGTTCGCGGTTGGGCCTTCGCACCTCATGCAGACCTTATTTGGATGGAGACATCGAGCCCCGACATGGTCGAGTGCACCAGGTTTGCTGAAGGGGTGAAATCAATGCACCCCGAGATCATGTTGGCTTACAATCTCTCCCCATCTTTCAATTGGGATGCATCGGGAATGACCGATGAACAGATGAGAGACTTCATTCCAAGAATAGCCAAGCTTGGTTTCTGTTGGCAGTTCATAACGTTAGCTGGTTTCCATGCTGATGCATTGGTGACCGACACATTTGCGAGAGATTTCGCAAGGAGGGGGATGCTAGCGTATGTGGAGAAGATCCAAAGAGAAGAACGGAACAATGGAGTGGACACATTGGCTCACCAAAAATGGTCAGGTGCCAACTTTTATGATAGATATCTCAAGACAGTTCAAGGAGGTATATCATCCACAGCAGCCATGGGCAAAGGCAAGTCAAAGAAATTAACCCCATTCTTCTTTCCTAGTGATTACTTACAATCATGGGGAGGAAAAACTGTGATAATTACCAACATTTTCTGTGCTATTTGTGCAGGGGTGACTGAGGAGCAATTCAAGGAAACATGGACTAGACCAGGTGCAGGGAACATTGGAAGTGAAGGCAATCTGGTTGTGGCTAAGGCTAGAATGTAAGACAAGCAAAAATGAGCTGAAGGATGGTCTATTTTGGACTTGGGAGAATAACCCAATTCTTGAATTTTGGAATTGGGACGGAAAAAAAAAAAAAGTGGTAATAAAATCATTTGACAATGGATCAGTCTGGGTATTTCGTTTTCTTTTTGTTTTCTGTTGGGCCATATTGTGCCTTGTCTTTTTTAAAGCTTTCTAATGCTTTTGTTAGAGACGAAACTTGTTCCTTTTATAATAGAAAATGTTCTGTTTATTTTGTTTCATTTCTAAGCTAGATTACTTTTTTTTTTAGATTATAGCACTAATATGCATACCAACAAATAAAACGAAGTGATTTTCAAGTCACCACCATTTAATATACCAGACCTGTTAAACCGATTTTATATAGGTTCGTTGAATCTTTAATTCTTAAAATACACTGGACTGTATAGGCTTTTGATTTAGGAAAGCTGAAACATTTCCCTTAGCCAATAATGACACATCTTAATTATGAAAATGGAAAATGTGCTTAAAAAAAAAAAAGCCTTAAATGGCTCCACAGAAAAATCCCATTATTGAAAAGAGTGCAAAGAGATTGGAGGAGAAAAAGAGAGGATAATTTCCATAAAGATGAGCTGCTATACATGTGTGCTTAAATCTTATAAATATTAACAGACCAAACTTCGCACCTTAATTAGAAAATGTATATATAAAGAAAAAAAGACGAGAAATGAAAGGAACAAGTACCCGAGTGCTCAAAACTAAGAAAAATGGGATCATGCAAAACAGAACATGCACTCTTGAGACAAGAAAACTAGTGGTTCCATTCTAACTACACGGTCAAACAAGAAGAGTGAATAAGGCAAGCACCCTAGCTGCTCTTCCAAGGTTTAAGGACTCCAACAACTATAACAGCAACTATGATTAGGAGGATTATAATGGCAATGCACGTCCACTTTCTTGTACTCTTCTGTCGCTTCTTTGCATTTTGAAGGGCAACCGTCCCGGATTGGACGTTACTGACTGCAGTCGAAACCTGAACAAGATTCCATTAACGCACAAGACCGACCAGAACACGTCATTCAACCTAATATGCACTTAAATGCCCATTCTAAGAGATTTGAGAATGCAAACGAACCTGACTTTCTATGTTGTCTAAAATTTCTCCTTGGGATTCAACAAGTACTGCAATATCAAGGTAAATCTGATAATAGTAGTTTGGTTAGAAAAAGTTAAACTCAGCTAGTCCATCATGCATGCTAAGGGCTCAATGTAAATTCACCTGTTGTAAATCGAGAAGCTTTTTCTCAATCTCAACTACAGCATCATGTCTTTCTTGGATTTCCTCTACTGTATTTAGTATCTACAATCATAATCCAATATCAAAGATGCAGTAACAAAGTGTCCTAATATAAGCAAATAATAATCTTCCCATCTGAAAATTTGCATGTCCTTTTTGTTGTTTTTCAAAGTGAATTAGTTTCAAATGTAAGGTCCTACCTGTCCTCGTCCCTGTTCTTGAATTGCCTTCTGGAAAATTTGTTCACTTTTTCCAGTTTCAATGAGCCGGTCAATTGTCTAAGACAAGAACACGTTTTGGCAAATTAAAATAACATTGATATAAGTTAGAGCCAAAAGTTCCAACATCAAGCTTCAGCTCACCTGTTCATCTGGTCTAGTCCCGGTAACTGTAAAAACAATCATAAAAGAAGAATAATTACTGATTCAGGAAAAATAAATATCAGATTACTTTTGGAGTTCTGGCAAGTTAAACCTGTAATAACCCTTCTTTCTATAACCTCCCGATATTCATCCTGAATCTTTTGCCTAAGAGTCTGAAACAGAAAATAGAGGTAAGGAAACAGATAGTATAGAAAAAGCTTAAAACCCAAATATAATCTCAAACTTCAATGAAAATGAATTAAGCCCTTGACCTTTCATATCATGTAAATAAGGCAGTAATCTTTTATTTTCCTATAATTATAACCATAATTTTCAGTCGGAACAACTTTTAAGTCGTTCTATAACTTAATTTGTTCTATAAAAATATCTAATGGAATTACGGATGACTAGTTAAGACTTGCAGCACTTGCAACGCATTCGCTAGCTATTCCAAACAACAAATGTTAGTCTTCAAATTATTTCATTTGGACTTTTTCCATTGATTTTAAAAGTTTAAGTTATAATTACCGAAAATAAAATTTGTAACTTTGTTTAAATGCAATAAAATGGTCGGGGGCTTAATGCTATTTTTTACTAAAAAAATCAAAGATATATTTGGGTATTAAACCAATAAAAGAAAAACCAATCTAGAAAGATGTCAAATATCTACCTGAAATTCCATCATCAAATCCTTGAATCTTATTGCCACAGAACTGCGAAAACCAATCATAGTGATAAAGATCAACTTCTTTTTTTCTAGATAATGAAAGGAACTAAACTAAGCATTTGCAACACACTTTGTAACATTCATCCTGGATCTGTCAATGCTTGTTCCTTTCTCACATCCAGGCTTTTGCCGATTGGTTAAGTTCTGGAGATAAAGCGATAAAAATCAGCAAATAGGCTTCAAATGCAGAGCTCTAAAGCCTCAAAATTAAGACATTTAAAGAGAAAAGATGAACAAAGTATTACTTCTTTGTTTATTGCTTCTAATCTTGCTTTGACATTACGGGCTATCTTTCCAACCTCGTCGATATCTTTCTCCATTCGCTTCTTCATAGCTTCAATAAATTACTTTACATTTAGACAATATGGAACTTGAATAAACAAGATAAGTAAAGAGCATCATTAAGAATTGATAATGATTTAATGAATAACCAACTTGATGACCAATTTGTTTGTGCCAATACTTTATATCCAATTTTCTCAGGTAACTCAGCCATTAACAGTTTAACACTGAGTTGAATGACTAGTTAATAGCTAGATATGAAACAGAGTTACAAACTATGCAATATTACCATGCAATGCTCATATTATATCTGCAAAGGATTGTAATGGAAGAATAAAACTTTCTACCTTTCATAGCAGAGGCCTTTGTAACAGACTTGGACTCTTCATTAGCATCCTGCAAAGATTTTTAATTAGATAACATAAATTTTTATAGCAGTAAATGAACCAGCTAAGCATTACACTCAAAAGACATTCAGATTTGATTATATATTCCTGGTAGGAACAACTGATAGAATCTAGAAATGAGATGACATAAAATTTCAAAGGGACATTGATAAGATAGCAAGAGAAAAATGTCAGCCAGAGGTTTCAATATACAAAAACCTAGCACAAACATATCTCGGAACAACCTTCAATTCTAAGATAATCTTAGGCGAACATCCTGCATACCTTGAGTTTTCTTAGTAATCCAGAGAGCTTCTCCACTTGCTTCTCGACCTCTTGCATCTGTAATGCAGATAATAAGTAAAAAGAACATAAAGACAAAAGAAGTGCCAACAGAAAAAAAAAAAAAAGCCAAATCAAGAGAAGGAGCTTTGGGAGTCCTGATATATGGGGAGATTTATGTTCTTCAATTAGACTAATCGAAATAAACAAAAAAGGAAAAGGAATTCTGAAATTTCAATAATTTTTTTTTTATGATAACTTTTGAGCTTTACACATAAGACTGCAAATAGTCAATTAGGCCATTGCAATCAACTAAAATGCAGCTAATATGTTCTGTTTTAACAAGTGTATTACTGACCTGCTTATTAAAAGCTTCCATTCCCATGTCTGAGGTGCTTCCGGGAACCTGCCTTCCCATTTCTATATCACCATGACCTTGGGCATCATCAACGAATGAATCCTGATTAAGAGCATAATAAAATCATTAACTCATAAAACAAAGCCTAATGAACTAATGAAGCCATCACAATTAAATTGTCAAAGTGGGAAAAAGAACTGAAAGAAGCCAGAAGAAAGCTAACTAGACTAAGATATAAAGCCCATATCAAATTATAAGTTATATATAGTGGAAAGAACATTCGAGCCTACGCATGGTACAAATATTGGTTCCAACTTAGAACAATAGAAGAACTAAACAAAAAACAAAGACATTCCCCAGTAAACTCTCAGTAATCAAACAAAGACAAACAGGAAAATCACTTAAAAGAATAAGCGTGATGCTAAAGCACTAAATTGAAGTAAAGAAAACATAATGTAAAAAGGAAAAACCGAAAAGTTCCATACTTAAAATAGAAATAGAAGAGGAACGATAGTCCTTAAAACTAAGAAACACTAACCCAGCTCCAAGTAAACCCAGAAATAAAAAAATAAGCATCATTTCAGTATTAAATTCCAGAAAGATATTAGAAAAAAAAGTTAATTGATCGATAAAAAGAAATAGAACCCAATAATTTCATAATCTTAATTTAATTAAGAAATATTTAAGAAATCAAAGCTACTGCCGATGAGAATAAGCAAAGTGTTGATAAATACCGTGAGTAAGTTGTTCATGATGGTATGATCGGTTGAAAACTCAGAGTTCAGAGGAAGGGGAAAAGGAAAGCAAACTAAAAGAATATTTCGTTATGAAAATAAAAAGCACAAGTACTTTTATTTTTTATTTTTTTATTTTTTTTGAAACAACACAAGCACTTTTATTTACTTATATTGTTTTGGGGTTTTAAAGAAAATTAATTTAAGAATTTCGAAGATAAATGCAAACTATTTTAATTTAATAATCAATTATTTAGTTATTTTATTTAAAATCACGTTTTGGTTATTAAATATTAAAAATTATTTTATAATAAACATTATCAAATTATTACATTTATAATCATTTCATCTTTCATTTTTATTATGAATATAATAAGTTAATCTATCATTTTTTAATGAAATTTTAAGTTAAATTGTATAACTAATTTGGCTAATTTAGATGTATATGTTGATTCTTTTTTAACTCGCCTTTTAGGCCATTTTTTTTAAATTAGGAAAATAGACAAATTTTAGATACAGTGTGTGAAAATACATCCAGTTGGGCGCGGTTTCACATTCACTCGATTTTTTTAAAAAATTTTGATAGGGTTAAGGTTTTTTAATTTTGTTAGGGTTAGGGGTTTTTAGGAATTAGGGTTATGGTTTTAGGGATGAAACCGTGAAAGTTTATAGGTAGAATTGAGGGGCCGAGGATGCGATAACGCGTCTCAAAACACATACATTTCATAGTCGGGGGTCGGTTGACAATTGTTATTGTTGGGAAATGTGTCCATATTGTCGTAAACATGTAACTATTTTCTATTTATTTGAACGATGAATAAATAAATAAAGTTAATTTGACATTTCACTATTATGTCTTTTATATTCTGCATGTATAGCTTATTGTGACAATCAAATATTAGCTCATTGATTGTCTAAAGTTCAAACTGAAGATAAGTGGCATTGTAAAGAACGTTTACATTACGAGAAATACAACTTACTTCAGTAGATAATCTAAATGAGTCTGTAATCTCGTAAAAGAATCAAAGTGAGCATTTGATTCAAATACTGAGAATGATTATTATGTTGTCTACAATTCTAATTGGGGAGATGGCTAGTCTTGGCTATCGAAGCAGTTGACTCCACGAGTAGAGACATAGATGTATTCACTGGTAGAATGACACATTGGACTGGACTCAAGATGAAATCATTTTGAATTCGTTTGTGAATTAATTCACTTGTGATGTTCATATTGTGATTTAACTAAATCCCGAGTTAGCCACTGACCATGCATATGCAACTCATGTGCTTTGATAGAAGTGGAGGCTTATGCTCTAAAAATGATTGAGCCCATAACCGGTATGTTGGGTACATGACTTGTGTATGGCATGGTTTTACTAGAAACAGTGGAATTCATAACTCAATTAAGAAGTTAACGATGTCTTCTCATTGGCATTGTGTGGATTGATAAATATGGAACGTGACCACGGGTTGCTAGTTCTCGAACGAGCAATTTATCATTGTCATTTGTTGACAGTGACCATATTAATCATTAAGAATACACAATGGTGACAATGAGATAAAATAAGATTGTATTAAGTGAACAAATTTAATTCAAAGAAATCAAAGATATCATATAAGGGTAACACACACATGACAAGGTCATTAGACAAAGCAGTTGGATGAATTGCTTTCATGAAGAGTATACAATAAGGAGTTTTCAATCATGATACTTCTTGTAGACTGACTCCATGATTAAGTAATTGTGAATTATCGACACGATGCTTTTGAACATAATTGCAATCATTAGAGCCTAATTGTATATGCCTGATTGGTCCCTCTGCTAGCTCAACAAAAGCTCGATCGAACTACATTTGAATTAGAAAAAAATTCTATGACTTTGGAAATAATTTAATTGAGTCGATTTATTCGATGTGGAATTAAATTAGGTTGTTGTGAGAATTGTTCAATTAGAGAATTTGATTAAATAATTTTCTTTAAAAATTAATTTAGAAAATCTATGTGATTTTTGGAAAAATTAATTTTGATCAAGTAAAATAAAATTAATCAAATCAATTAAAATTAATATGACATTTTTAAAAGTTAGTTTTCAAGTCAAACAATTGTCCCAAGGGGTAATTGAACTTGAAAATTGGACCTGAGATCGTAAATTAGACAAGGAGCCCAAAACCGAGACCAAGATCCAAAAACTGGTTGAATCAGGCTCGGTATGTGAAATCGAGTCGATGGTCCAACCGGTGGCTAAACTGGACCGCTCGGGTCGTCATTGACCCGAACTGAATCGGCAGCAACTAAATCGGCTCGGGATGCCGTAAGGGTGTCGCACCTACATCACCGGATACATCGGTGCCGGTGGCTGGCGACAGTTGGTCATCGGTGGTTGAGCAGTAGAAGAATTACATTCCTACTGGAATTCCACCAGAGAATTTGATTTCAGATTAATTATTCCAAAAATAATATTATTTTAATAGTTTAATATTAAATTTAATTTAATACTTATCTTAATAGTATTTTATTCATTTAATATTAAAGTGATTATCTTAATATTAAATTTAATTTAATGTTTATCTTGTAGATAAACAATATATTATTTTAATAAGATTTAATATTAAATTTAATCTAATATTTATCTTGATAAATATTATATTAATATAATATTAAAGTGATTAAGCTTAATCATAGTTGAATTCTCTAAACTTTCCTATATAAATAGAGACTTGAGTCATTATTTACACACTTGAATTTAAGAGAAAGTTGTAGAAAGAAAATTCTCTGAAGATATTATTCCAGAAAATTTCTAGAAATATTTTTCTGATTTACAACTTGACCAAAAAATTTAGAGAAATCGCGAAATTACGACACTGGTAATTTTTATGAATTTTTTTATTTGAAGCGAGCCCACACTCGACAGACGTAAGCTTGAGGATAGCGGATAAGACTATTTGGTCGAAGAGCTCATCCTAGATGAATAAAAAATGTACAATTTTGATTAAGTTTTTATTACTTTAGATATCACAACCAATATCTTGTTTTGGAAAAAAAAATTTAAAACTCTGATTTATCCTTAAATTTTTTTTCGCTGCGTTTTCCAAACCTGTTTTTACAACAGTTATATGGTTACGAGTTTAAGCTTTTTGGATACCCGCAAATGATGCCTTATATATATCATACATAAGATTCATGCCATAATCATAGGGAAAAACGGAGGGCTTTCTAATGTAACCAACGTAATTATTTTCTCTATTTCCAGGTAGTCGGTATCTTTAACCATTCATTCTTATTCGAAGGTTGAAACCGAGGTAGACACAAGAGGGATTTTAGGTGTATGTAAATCTTGAGTTTGTGAATTAATTCACTTGTGACATTCATGGTGTGATTTACCTAAATCTTGAGTTTGTCACTGACTATGCGTATGTAAATCATGTGTTTTGATATAAGTGGAGGCTTATTCTCTAAAGATCATCAAGTCGATAGCCGACATTCGAGTACATGACTTGTGTATGGCATGGCTTTACTGGCAATAGTGGAACTCATAACTCAATTAAAGAGTTAATGGTATCCTCTCATTGACATTGTGTGGACTGATAAATATGGAACGTGACCACAGGTTGCCCGTTCGAGAACGAGTAATTTATCAGCCATTTGTTGACAGTAATCATATTAATCATTAAGAAGGCATAATGGTAACAATGAGATAAAATAGGATGGTATAGAGTGAACGGATTTAACTTAAAAGAATCTAGGATATCATATGAGGGTAACATACATATAACGAGGTCATTAGACAAAGTAGTTGGATGAATTACTTTCGTAAAGAGTATACAATAAGGAGTTTTCAATAATGGTACTTCTTATGGACTGACTCCATGATTAAGTAATAGTGAATTATCGAAACGATGCTTCTAGACATAATTGTAATTACTAGAGCCTAATTGTATATTTTCGATTAGTCCTTCCGCTAGCTGAACAAAAGCTCGATCAGATTGCATTTAAAATAGAAACAAATTCTACAACTTTGGAAATAATTTAATTGAGTCGATTTATTCAATGTGAAATTAATTGGGCGATTGTAAGAATTGTTCAACTTGAGAATTTGATTAAAGCATTTTCTTGAAAAATGAACTTGGAAATTCTAAGTGATTTTTGGGAAAATTAATTTTTATCAAGTACAATTAAATTAACCAAATTAATTAAAATTAATATGATATTTTTGGAAATTAAATTTTAAGTCAGACAAGTAGCCTAATGGGTAACTGGATTTGAAAATAAGACCTGATATCGTAAATTGGGCCCAAGAGCCCAAAATCGAGACCAAGACCCAAAAACTGGTCGAACCGAGCCTGATATTTGAAACTGAGTTGACGGTCCAACCAGTGACTGGGCCGAACCAATCGGGTCGTCACTAGCCCGGACTGAAATCGATAAAAATCGAACCAGCTCGAGGTGTTGACGATTGCAACAGCAGCATTTCGGTGGCTGAAAAATGGTCGGCGATGGTAGGTCTTCGGTGGTTGAGTAGTGAAAGAATTACATTTCTACTAGAATTCCACCAGAGAATTTGATTTCAGATTAACTATTCCAAAAATAATATTATTTTAATAGATTTAATATTAAACTAAATTTAATACTTATCTTAATAGTATTTTATTAATTTAATATTAAAGTTATTATCTTAATATTAAATTAAATTTAATGTTTATATTGTAGATAAATATTCTATTAATTTAATAAGATTTAATATTAAAATGATTAAGTTTAATCGTAATTGAACTTTCTAAACTCTTCCTATATAAAGAGTGCATTTGGTAATTTTTCACACACTTGAATTCAAGATAAAGTTGTAGAGGAAAATTCTATAAAGAAATTATTTTAGAAAATCTCTAAAGATATTTTTTATTTAAAAAATACCCCAAAAGTTTAGAGAAATTGCAAGATTACCTCACTGATAATTTTTGTGAAAAACTTTTTAATTCGAAGCGAGCCCACACTCGTTAGATGTGAGCTTGAGGATAGTGGAAAAAACTACTTAGTCGAAGCATTCATCCTAAATGAATAAAAAACGTACAATTTTGATTAAATGTTTATTACTTTAGATATTACAACCAAGTTCTTGTTTTGAATTTTTTTTAAAACTATGATTTTTTCCTAAATTTATTTTCTATTATGTTTTCTAAGCCCAATTTTCCATCAATTGGTATTACAGCCAGTTTGTGCTCTATCTATAAATATAAACAGATAATCAAAATAAATTTCTCTTTTTCTTAAATGATTTGATTACACGGAAACCTAGGACTATTTTTTAATTCATGTGAGCTGGAAACGAATATAAGACTTAAATGTAAATTTTCCAAAAGGAGTCCATGATGAGGAGAGATGGAGCAATGGTGATTGAAGACCCAAGGAATGTCTTGTGGCGAAAAACTGTGTAATTTTATTTTTTTCATTTATTTTCTAGAAATAAAATCATAGAAACCTTGGTTGGCAATTTTATTTTAATTAACTATCTCCTTATATATTTGTTTTATAATTGTTTATAATATTTATATTATATAATGTTATAATTGTGATATATATATGAGATGATCCACATTTAACCGATTAAAAAATAAGAAGTGTGGTAATCAGAAAATACATGTGTTGTATTGTTTTATGTACTTCATTAGGTTATTCGATTACTATGAGAAGTGTGGTAATGAGATTGTGCATGTCTAGGATTAGCTTTAGCTAGGAAAGGCTTGATTTTTAAGCAGTTAAATTTGACTCACCTTGCTTTCCTCGGACCTTACTTGGTGCACGGTTCACATTCACTTCTTCGGTTTTTCCATCAAAAGAAAAATTGCGGAGAATCAAAATTGTTTGTTTTTATGATTGATTGATTCTTGTGAATAAAAGAATGTGAATATTATAAAATTTTCATAGCATGTCATGCATATATTGGAAGCATGTCATATATATTAGGTAAGAATGTCACTAGGACTATTGTATGATCATTCTTGAAATATGGGATAAAAACCTTGCATGTCATTTTAAAATATTGAGTAGGAGAAGGTCATTGAACAAGACCTACGACCTCTGTTGATGGTCCCTAAGCGATAGCATGATAAAGTCTCGACCCGGTTCCTACCCTAGCCGCACCCTAAGGTAAACTTTATCATGTAGGTTCACTCGATGAGATTTTATTTTAAGGACAATTAGTCATGCATGACTCTCAGTGAGATTGTCCCAGTAGGAGTGTAATTCTTTCACTTCTCAACCACCGAATACCCACCACCGCCGACCATTTTCTGGCCACCAGAATGTTGCCATCGCAGTCGCTGGCACCCGAGATAGTTCAATTTCTACCGGTTTGGTCTAGGCCTGTGACAGCCCGATCGATCCGGTCCAGCAACTAGTTGGACCATCAGCCCAATTTCAAATCTAAAGCCTGGTTTGACCAATTTTTGGATCTTGGTCTCGATTTTAGGCTCCTGGGCTGAATTTACGATCTTAGGCCCAATTTTCAAATTTAATTACCCATTGAGTCAATTGTTTGACTTGAAAATTGATTTCCAAAAATATCATATTAATTTTAATTAATTTTATTAATTTAATTTTACTTTGTCAAAATTAATTTTCCTAAAAATCACTTAGAATTTCCAAATTAATTTTTCAAGAAAAATCTTTAATCAAATTCTCTAGTTGAACAATTCTTACGACTGCCCAATTTAATTCCACATCAAATAAATCAACTCAATTAAATTATTTCCAAAGTCATAGAATTTTCTTCTGATTCAAATTCAATCTGATCGAGCTTTTTTTCAACTAGCAGACAGATCAATCGAACATATACAATTAGGGCCTAGTAATTGCAATTATATCCAGAAGCATCATTCCGACAATTCGTAATTACTTAATCATAGAGTCAGTCCACAAAAAGTACCATAATTGAAAACTCCTTATTGTATACTCTTTACGAAAGTAATTCATCCAACTGTTTTGTCCAATGTCCTTGTTATTTCTCTGTTACCCTCTTATGATATCCTTGATTCCTTCGAGTTAAATTTGTTCACTCAATATAGTCTTATTTTATCTCATTGTCATCATTGTGTCTTCTTAATGGTTAATATGGCCACTATTAACAAATGGTTGTGATAAATTGCTCGTTCGAGAACAAGTAACTAGTGGCCACGTTTCATATTTATCAATCCACACAATGCCAATGAGAGAAATATCGTTAAATTTTTAATTAAGCTATGAATTCCACTATTGCTAGTAAAGTCATGCCATACACAAGTCATTTACCTAACATGACGGCTATTGGCTCGATCATCTATAGAGCATAAACCTCCACTTATATCAAAGCACATGAGTTACATACACATGGTCAGTGACTAACTTAGGATTTAGGTAAATCACATTATGAATGTCACAAGTGAATTAATTCACAAACGGATTTAGAATTAATTCATTTTGGGTCCAGTCCAATGTATCAGTCTGCCAATGAATCAATCTATGTCTCTACCCATGGAATCATCTGCTCCGATATCCAAGACTAGTCATCTACTCAATTGGAATTGTAGACGACATAATAATCCTTTTCAGTATTTGAATCAAATGCTCAATTTGGTTCTTTTATGGGATTACGGGCTCGTTTAGATTATTATTGAAGTAAGTTATCTTTCTTGCAATGTAAACGTTCTTACAGTACCACTTATCATCAATTTGAACTTAAACAATCAATGAGCTAATATTTGCTTGTCACAATTTTGCTATGCATGCAAAATATGAAAGAACGAAATACAAAAGACATAACAATGAAATATGAAATTTATTTATTCATCATTCAAATATATAGAAAATAATTACATGTTTACTATAGTATGAGCACATTTCCTAACACCTCATCTTCTAAGGGAAGTAAAAAGTTAAGGGAAAGAAGAAACTGAGTAAGCCTTTGGTTCCACCTCGCATGGATAGGAAGAAGGCTAAGAATTAATATCCTAAAAAGATCAAATGTTTCTTGTACAACAGGAAAGGGCATTTCAAATCAAACTGTAAGGAGTATTTGGATTACCTAGCCAAAAAGGGCGAAGGTGTGGAACTCTTTATGGTTAAAGCTTCCTTAGTGGAAGAATCAATTGACAACTGGGTTATTGATTTTGGAGCCACTAACCATATGTGTGTTTTTTTATAGGGGTTCAACGAAACGATAAGTCTGCGTGATAGAAGCCTCTCGTTACAGACCGAATATGGGAGCTATGTTTCAGCCGAAGTAGTGGGAAAGGTTATTTTATACTTTGATAATTTTGGGAAGATTATTTTAAAAAACGTGTTTTATGTACCTCATTTTAAGAGGAATTTAATTCCTGTAGCATGTTTATTTTATGACAGTTATACCGTGACATTTAATAAAATTATTAATATTCATAGAAATTGCTCTTTAACCTATAATGGATGGATGGAAAACAATCTCTACTTTATCAAACCAAATAGCTACTCGATACTTCAAACTGAAATAGTGAATAAAAAGCTTAAAATTTCTCACTCTAATGAAGGGCACCTATGGCACTTAAAACTTGGCATATTAACCAAGTATGAATCATTAGACTCGTGAAAGATGGTCCCTTAAGTATGCTTAAAGAAGTTAGTCTTCCACAATGTGAATCTTACTTGGAAGGGACTAATAGGTCTTTTAATACGAACCAACCTTTAGAACTTGTGCACACTGATGTATGTGGTCCTATGAGCATCAGTGTCCGAATAATTTACAATTATTATGTGAGTATCATCAACAAATATTCTCGATATGGATATGTGTATCTAATTCATCACAAAAGTGAACTCTTTGATAAAATTCGATAGTTTCGTGCGGAAGTCAATAAAAATTAGGTTTATTCATAAAAAATCTTCGGTCTAACTGATGTGGGGAATACTTATTCGACGAGTTCTTAGGATACCTCATAGCGAATGAGACTTTATCCAAGTTGACTGCGCAAGGTACTCCGTAGCAGAATGTCATAGTTGAGAGATGGAATAGGACCTTGCTTGACATGGTTTGTTCAATGTTAAGCTATTCAAAATTCCCTACTTCGTTCTGGGGATATACGATACAAACGGTTTGCTATATTATGAATGATGTGCCAATCAAATCTGCTTGTAAGACACTTTATGAACTGTGGCATGGAAAGAAACCTGCTCTAAATCACTTTAGATATGGGGTTTCCTAACACACGTTCTGGATAAGGATGCAAAAAAGTTGGATGTACGGACATAATTGTGTATGTTTGTAGGATATCCAAAAAGAACAAAGGGTGGATTAGTCTACAATATGAAAGATAATACTATCAAAGTTTCTACTCATGCTACTTTCCTCGAGGAAAGTTACATGGATAACTTTAAGCCTCAAAGTAAAGTCGTACTTAAGGAACTTTCGGGAGTTGTAGAACAATCACCAAGTTCAATTCTCGAGAAAGTTATAGAAAAACCTGCAAATAATAAACAGTATAGGGGAATCCATCATGGTGGGAGAGTTTCTAAGAAATTGGACTTCATCATTTGTGATGGTAGTATTTATCATATGAAATCAATTCATGAGGATGATGATCCACTCACTTAGGAAGAGGCTATGTAGGATGTTGATTCCAAGCTCTGAAAACAGGCCATAGATACCGAGATGGATTCTATGAAATCCAATACGATATGGGAGCTTGTAGACTTATCGTTGGGATTAAACCAATAGGGTGTAAGTGGATCTACAAGAAGAAGAGAAATGTAGAAGGGAAAGATAAAATACATAAAGCCAAACTTGTAGGGAAAGACTACACCCAAAAAGAAGGCATTGATTATGATGAGATATTCTCTTCGGTAGCCATGCTCAAGTCTATCTGCATACTATTATCCATTGTCGCTGCTCTCGATTATAAGATCTGGAAAATGGATGTGAAGAAAGCATTCTTGAATAGATATCTTGATGAGACCATTTATATGGTTTAACCCACTGGCTATGTTGTCAAAGGAAAGGAGGAGAAAGTTTGCAAACCGCTAAGATCCATTTATGGACTTAAGCAAGCATCCCACTTATGGAATAAAAGATTTGATCAAACGATCAAATCTTTTGGCTTTGAACAAAACAATGATGAACCTTGTGTTTATAAGCGTATAAAAGACAAAAATGTGGTCTTCCTTATTTTGCATGTCAATGATATTCTACTTATCAGAAATGATGTAGGAGAATTGTCATCGGTTAAACTGTGGTTAGCTCAATAGTTTAGCGTGAAGGACTTGGGTGAAGGTAGTTATATTCTTAGAGTGCAAATATTTAGGGATCGAAAGAATAGAGCGATAGTTTTATCACAAGCTTCATACATCGATAAGGTACTAGAATGTTTTGCATTGACCAATGCGAAGCCAGACGCTTAGCTAATCGCATCAGGTTTTCATCTTTCTTTAGATGATTGTGCTAAAACAACAGAAGAAAGAGAGATATGAGTAAGGTTCCATATGTTTCGGCAGTTGGAAGCCTTATGTATGTGATGCTTTGCACATGTCCAAAAATTTGTTTCGCAGCAGAAATGGTTAGTTGATATTAGGCGAATCCTGGTCTCAAGAATTGGCAAGACGTAAAGTATATATTAAGGTATCTTAAAATACTAGGGATTATATGCTTGTGTATTATGGAGAGAACCTTACTCCTACTGGATAGACAGACTCGGACTTCCAAACCTATAAAGATTTGAGGTAATCGACATCGAAAAATGTATTCGTCCTAGGTCGTCTAGCCATAGTTTGGAGAAGTGTAAAATAAACTTACACTGCTGACGCTACTATGGAGGATGAGTATGTGGCTGATTCTGAGGCAACGAAAAAAACAATATGACTTCGAAAGTTCTTAACCGATCTTGAAGTCATTCATGGTACAGAAAAAGCTATAACATTGCATTGTGATAATAGTGTTGCAATAGCTAATACCAAGGAAATGAAAAGCCATAGAGGATGAAACACATTGATCGAAAGTATCACTTGATACGAGATGTAATAGTTGAAGGAATTATAGATGTGGTGAAAGTAGCTTCTAAGATAACCTTGCGGATCAATTTACTAAGACTCTTATAACTAGGAGTTTTAGCAAACAGGTTGAGGATATGAGAATGCGAAACATGACACATTTACTTCACCAAGTCAAGGGGGAGATTGTTAGGAAATGTGTCAATATTGTAGTAAACATGTAATTATTTTCTATGTATTTAAACGATGAATAAATAAGTTTCACATTTCACAGTTATATCTTTTGTATTTTGTCTTTCATATTTTGCATGCATAGCGAAATTGTGACAAACAAATATTAGCTCATTGTTTGTCTAGTTCAAACTGATGATAAGTGACACTGTAAAAACGTTTACATTGCGAGAAAGAAAACTTACTTCAGTAGATAATCTAAACAAGTCTAAAATCCTGTAAAAGAATCAAAGTGAACATTTGATTCAAATACTGAGAATGATTATTATGTCATCTACAATTCCAATTGAGGAGATGACTAGTCTTGTCTATAGGAGCAGTTGAATCCACGGGTAGAGACATAGATGTATTCATTGACAGAATGATAAATTGGACTGGACCCAAAATGAATTAATTCTGAATCCATTTGTGAATTAATTCTCTTGTGACATTCATGGTGTGATTTACCTAAATCTTGAGTTAGTCATTGACCATGCGTATGTAACTCATGTGCTTTGGTATAAGTGGAGGCTTATGCTCTAAAGATGATTGAGCCGATAGTTGGCATGTTGGGTACATGACTTGTGTATGGCATGACTTTTCTAGCAACAGTGGAATTCATAGCTTACTTAAAGAGTTAATGATAAAAATACACAATGGTGACAATGAGATAAAATAATATTGTATTAAGTGAACGGATTTAACTTAAAGGAATCAAGGATATTATATGAGGGTAACACACATATAACGAGGTCATTGGACAAAGCAGTTGGATGAATCGCTTTCGTAAAGAGTATACAATAAGGAGTTTTCAATCATGGTACTTCTTATAGACTAACTCCATGATTAAGTAATTGCAAATTATTGGAACGATGCTTCTGGACATATTTGCAATTATTAGAGCCTAATTGTATTTTTTTATTGGTCTCTCCACTAGTTGAACAAAAGCTCGATCGAACTGCATTTGAAGTAGAAGTAAATTCTATGACTTTGGAAATAATTTAATTGAGTCGATTTATTTAAAGTGGAATTAAATTGGACGGTTGTAAGAATTGTTCAACTAGAGAATTTGATTAAAGAATTTTCTTGAAAAATTAATTTGAAAAATCTAAGTGATTTTTGGGAAAATTAATTTTGATCAAGTAAATTAAATTAATAAAATTAAAAAAATTAATATGATATTTTTGAAAATTAATTTTCAAGTTAGGCAATTAGCTCAATGGGTAATTAAACTTAAAAATTGGACTTGAGATTGTAAATTGGGCCCAGAAGCCCAAAACCTAGACCAAGACCTAAAAATTGGTCGAACCGGGATAATGGTCCAACCGGTGGTTGGATTGGACCGGTCGGGTTGTCACTGGCTGACCCAAACCAATAGAAATCAACCCAGCTCGGGGTGTCGACGACAGTGGGTCTTCGGTGGTTGAGTAGTGGAAGAACTACACTCTTACCAGAGAATTTGAGTTCAGGTTAAATATTCCAAAAATAATAATATTTTAATAAATTTAATATTAAATTTAATTTATTATTTATATTGTAGATACATATTGTATTAATTTAATAAGATTTGATATTATATTTAATCTAATATTTATCTCGATAAATATTATATTAATTTAATATTAAAGTGATTAAGTTTAATCATAGTTGAACTTTCTATACTCTCCCTAAATAAAGAGAGCCTTCGGTCTTTATTTTCAAACGCTTGAATTCAAGAGAAAGTTGTAGGAAGAAAATTTTTGATAGAAATTATTTCAAAAAAATTCTAGAGATATTTTTTATACTTACAACTTGGCCCAAAAGTTTAGAGAAATTGCAAAATTACGCCACTAGTAAATTTTGTGAGAAATTTTCTAATTCTAAGCGAACCCACACTTGACAGAAGTGAGTTTGAGGATAACGAAGAAGACTACTTAGTTGAAGCGTTCAGCCTAGACGAATAGAAAAATTACAATTTTGATTAAGTGTTTATTACTTTATATATCACAACCAAGTTCTTATTTTGAGAAGTTTTTTTTAAAACTCAAGTTTTTCCCTAAATTTATTTTTCGTTACATTTTTCAAACTCGATTTTCCATAAAAGGAGCATCAGCTTTACTCCACTAAAGTAACTACTCCCCTTCAGAGAGTCCTCTTGTGTTCATGGCTGTGTCGGCCTTTGGATAAGAGGGAAGGTTAAAGATATCAGCTGTATGGAAATGGAGGAAAAAATTATGTCGATTATAGCGGGAAGCACCACAATTTTTTCTTATGATTATGCCCTCAAACTTCTATACGAAATTTATAAGGCAATATCTCCGGGCATCTAGAAAGTTTGAGCTTGTGCCCACATAACGAATGTAAACTAGCTCCCCGTTATACTACTTCAATGACCTCATAGTGGTCATCGACTGAGACGTATGCAAGAATCCTGTGTCTTGCAAGAAACCACGAATTTTAGTATCTAGACTTTTTGACAAGTTATGTATAAACTACTCCAAAGCACGATCATCAGCCTATTTATATTGACAAAAAAGATTAATTCAAAATATTTTAAAAAATAAAAAAAACTTTAAATTTAATTTAATTGAATATAACGGAATTTAAAATTTCGTCTTACCATTATCACTTGGGCAGCAGAAATGTGCTTGTTGCCGAAATGGATCAGAAAGCTTACCATTTGTGAAAATTTAATCGAAACGAATGATATTCTAAATAACTGAATAAAACTATAATATTTTTAAACAAGCGTATCGGAAAATTTAGAACAAAATTTGAGAAAATTGAGAGAATTGAAAGAGTTAAAAGTTGATATTTATGGGAAAAAATTTATCGTTAGGGCCCTTAAAAATTTTTACCGTTGCAAACGTTCAACAAACCGTTAAGGAAATGACTGTTGGAGGAAAGCGCGCCCAGTTAGACACGCTTTCACACACTCTCTCCAAAAACGATTTATTTCTCTAATTTAAAAAAAACGGCCTAAAAGGTCAATTAAAAAAAAGGAATATAAGTCTAATTTAGCCAACTAGTTTGTATAATTTTTCTTTTAAGCGAATTTAAATTTTTTTATGTTTTTTTACTTTTTTTAATTTTTCCCTTATATTTATTTTCCTCTCTTTTTCTCTATTTCTTTTTCGCTCTTCTACAAATTGGGGGTTAGAAAATTTAAAATCTTTTGATTTTTGAATTAGACAAATTAAGCTAACTTGGTGTAAGGATTTTGGGCTTTGTGAGATAACAAGCAAAGTCTTGAAATAACCATTTAATAGTCTCCTCTAAATAACTATTCTAGGTACGTTCTGCATAATCACAAGACAAAAAAAAAAATGACAACCGAACAAAAGCAAAAACCTCAACAAGAAATTAGTAAAAATACAATAATAAACCAAAATAAATTAAAGATTAGAAAGTGAAAAAAAGGATGGAAATTTGATTTTCTTAAGTAATTTTAGAAAGTATTAGGGTTTTAAATTTAGGGCTTGGAGAGTGTAGTAAAAAATATTAAAAACCCAAAGGATTAAGGGGTGGTAGACTCCAACAAAATAGGATGAAAAATTGTGACTTTTTTTTTCAAATTTAAACTTTAGGGTGTTTTTTAGAGGAAAAAACTAATTAAGAATACGAAAAGAAGAGGTTAAGAGGAATCTACTATTAAAATTTGGAATGATTTTGGATTTGGAATGTGGTGATCAGTGGTTGCTAAAAGCTGGATTACTCATCTATTAGTATATGATGAATCTATACCAATACATCTTATTACTGTTGGTATAGGAGTATTTATAATGACGAATAAAATTTATTCATCAATATCGGTTTTATATATACTAAAAGTTTTATTAGCATCATCAGTAGAGGTCGTATTCTAAAATGGTTAAAATAAGACATAGGTCTCTAGACTTTTTGTAAATTTTAAATTTTGTCCTGTCTAGTCCATCAGGATTTGAGCTTTCTAGGAAATAACTTTAGCCTTGAATTAAACAACATGACTCTTTGACATTCTCTAAATTCTCGAGGTTGTATATGTAACACCCCTTACTCATATTCACTCCGGAATAGGGTATGAGGCATTACTAGAACACTTACACATGTAAACGTATTAAACCGAGTTACAAAATTTCATTCAAATTTAAACTCTTCAAATTTTTAACATGCTTTTATAATTCTTTACAACATATCCTCAAAATATTATATTCATAACAAATAGGGCCTACGAGACCCTATACTCACTCATGTAATTCAATGCTTCATTTCCATTTTATTCAATTCACAATCTTTCATGTTCACAATTCAAATCGATTTTCTCAATCCAATAAATATATTTCAATACCACAATAATTCTTTTAATTCAAATCATATCACTAGAAACTTCCATTTAATTCATGTACACTTCAATATCGTTAAGTTCAATACTAATATGTAATCACCATTTAACTCAACGTTTATCGATTATACCATTCATTAACACATTTATAAAATTCTTAGTATTACAATGAAAACATCACTTAATCCTAAATAACAACATCAAATCAACTCATCATCCCCTTTTTCGTCATTTTATTCTTCAAGTATGAACTTAGTACTACATTTCATTTCCACACCTATTTCCTACAAATATCACACAAAACAATAACATATCATTCAACCATAGTCACAAGCTAGTACATTTAAACATAATTCTTTTTGGAATTAACCACATGATAAACCATTTCAAGTAAGTTTACTTAATTTAAACATTACCACCCTTTCCATGATCACAAGCATATTCCCATCTAGGCACTTACCATTTCAATGCATAACTTATAAATTTAACGTGGCATAATTCAGCCACCACTTGGCCAAAGCTTAAGCATGTACACTACACATTTTAGCCAAATAAACATATAGCGTAAGCATTATATGTATGGCCGAGTTCAACATTTATTCATGTATCAAACTTACCAACATGAGTTAATCCATAAACCATTCATGGCCTTACTTCATACCAAATCATATACCAAATATACCACACTCACATACTACGAAACTTTATTTTCCCATATGAGCTTAAACCATGATCAATAGTACGCAAATGTAAGCATCATTTCTATTTTAACGTTTATAAATTATAATCGAGCATATAACCAATTACACACAAATCATTCATATATATAATTAATTTTCCTCTTTCTCCTCTCCATTCCACACCCTTTATGTATAAAACATGCTTAAATAGCATTATATACAATTTCACTATTCACTTATATTTAAATTCAAAGCTATCTATTTGAGTCGAGTCATTAAATCATTTTTGTCTGAAGCTAAAGAGCTCCAAATTAAGATCCGTTAATTTTTCCCAAAACTAGACTCACTTTTATTCTTACCATAAAATTTTAAGAAATTTTTACTTGGCCAATTAGTATAATTTATTCTTTAAAATCACCCTGTTTCACTACTCAATATCTCTGACCTCTCTTCCCTTAAAATAAATTATCTCATTGTACAAAATTTGGATGATATTTATTTTGTTTCCTTTGAAAATAGACTCATTAAGGATTCTAAGCATATAAATTATAACTTGTAATTATTTTTTACAATTTTTAATGATTTTCCAAAATCAGAACAGGGTATTTCGAAATCAATCTGACCCTGCCTCACTAAGATTCAAATATCTCAAAATGTATAACTCTTTTGCTTGTTCTGTTTCTTTTATGTAAAAATAGACTCCTTAAGCTTTCATTTTATATCTCATTCACTCTCTAATTAAATTTCTACCATTTTTTCTGATTTTTCAAAGTCACACTATTGTTACTGTCCAAAACTATTTTGTTGCACATTTTACTTTTTCATAATTTTCATTACTTCTTTTCATCTTACTCAATGGTCAATTAAATATCGAACCCAATATTCATCATGTAACCTATAGGCATTTTTCCAAATATAAATTCTAGATTAAATTATTGCTAGAATAAGCTAAATCAAGTTACAGGGACTCTAAAAACGTAAAGAACATTAAAAAGGGGGCTTAGAATCACTTACTATAGAGCTTGGAAGCTTGAAAACCCTAGCAATGGCTTCCCCCTTGCGAAATTCGGCCAAGTCTTGAAGATGATGATTTTTGGCCTATTTTATCTTTTTAATACATTTTAATTACCAAATTACCAAAATACCCCTAACTTAAAAATTTCCTATTTCACTTATCTCATGTTCATTTTTGTCCACAATGTAACCAATGGTCTAATTACCATTTAAGGACCTCCAATTTAAAATTTCATAATAATTGGACACTTCTAACATGTAGAACTCAACTTTTGCACTTTTTACAATTTAGTCCTTTTGGCTAAATTGAGTGCCCAAACGTCGAAATTTTTGAATGAAATTTTCACGAAATCATTCCGTGAAATTGTAGACCATAAAAATATAATAAAAAATAATTTTTTTCCTCGTCAGATTTGTGGTCCCAAAACCACTATTCCGACTAGGCCCAAAATCAGGCTGTTACAACTCTTCCCCCTGTTAGGGATTTTCTTCCCCGAAAATCTTACCAGATAGTAGATTAAGAATTTGCTTCCACACAGTACATTTCAATTTCACACATGACTTTGGATTTTCATATCTCTTACAGATAATCACATAGGTTCATAAGAAAACCAGGACAGCGATATTTCAACATTTGAAGCTACACAAACTATTGAAAAATTATAACCCATATAGAATGATATCAATTTCGATGATATCCTAGAAAATGTGTAGAAAGATAAATGTCACTCATAAATACTGGAATCTAAAGTAACAGAGGCAATATAATCTTCACGTATATTCGACAGAACAATAACCAGTAGAAACAAAATATTAGCCTCACTCGGACTTTACTATCAATTTTCGTATTCACACAAGGGAAAAATTACCAGAAAAAGGCTTGGTAATGTCGAACATAACCCAAACAGATCAATAATACTTTCATCTATTAATATGTTTAGCTAATGTTCTCATACGATAAGAATTCTTTTTGAAACTAAACAGTCATATATACTTCTGAAGATAATTGTACACACAGAATGTCTAAAAGGAATCATAGTAATTACCCCATTATAGCTACTGTACTCAGTTATTAATACAATACAAACATTACTCAATTCTCTAATTCTGTCATCAAAATTTTCACATTATCTCTTTACTAACAAAAATCGATCCAGAAAAACTTCCGGTTAATTCTTTTTTTAAATAACATACTTGAATAAATCATTTAATTAGATTTAACTTCTTTTGTGACAGTAACTTTGCAGAATCTGAGTAGTTTTCAGAACTATCCAATATCTCTCTTTTTATATTGTCTTCATTTGCTAATTCATTCACTTTTCTGACCACATTATTAATCTTCCGTACACAAACTTCTGTAACACTACACTCGTAAGCTTATTCAACCAAAATCTTACAAATTTCATTGTAACATTTTACTGATATGGGGGGTGAGTGTAGTAGAGCGACAAATTTATCTTACACATAAATGCGCATAACACATACTATCACAAATAGCCAATTCATTACTAATTTCATATTCTCAAAGCATTTAATAAACATTTTCTTTTAATCACTTTTGTTCTTAACACATAATTCATATGTCAACTCAAATCACTAATTCACAATCGAAATTTCTATATAGCATCATAATCCAAATATCATAACTCATGAGCTCATATAATTATAACATTTATCAATAACAAAATGTTATACTCTTTGATCCATACCTTTACGAGTTTTAACTCATAATCAATACATTTTCACTCAAACATTTAAGTGTTTACTTCTATACTATCAGGATTAACACAGTTGAAAAACATATCTGTCTCTTCAAGATAATTTTCGTCATAAAACAATACTGATAAAGGGGTGATGGTGAGGTCATAAAGCTTCTAACTTACTCTTATAAATACATATATATGACTTTACTTTCATCATCAATGTAATACCATCATAATCACATAGTTCATTCCAAGCAAATTAACACACCTATTTATTATGAATATTTTCTGTCACCCACAATTTCACACAATGAATTTACTTACTCGAGCTAAATATTAATATCTAATTAAATTCCAATACTTAACTTCCATTTTACTTACCGATATTTATTCAATTAGAGAACGTCTTACAGAATTGAGTACTTCGTTTTCTTTATGCCATAGTATAACTATGGTCTTGCACATATTTACATATTAATGCCATAATCCAGCTATGGTCTTGCATAGTAGCACATATCACACCGATGTCATATCCCGGATATGATCTTATACAGAAATCACATATCACATGTTGTCATGGTCCAACCATGGTTTTTTTTGTCAATTTATCACATATCACTGAGCGAAAGTACTCATTCCTGCGTTCTACTCAATTTAATCTTCTAATTCAATTTTCATAGTATTATAATATTCATGATTCAATAATAAAGACATAAAACAAAATATCATATTACCTCTAATTTAACAATTAAACATAAGATTCTATCATATGAATGTACCGATTTCACTTATTCAAGCAAATGTACATAAACACACATTCTATCTATTTAACTAAATTCGTTTACCATATTCACTTAAACAAATATGTTGAGCACATAGCATCATATGATCACTAACATACTTGGATGAGCTTATCACAACATAAACTTTTGTTTCGTTTTTTTTTTCAACT
The DNA here is from genome assembly GCF_025698545.1 of Gossypium raimondii. Classification (NCBI taxonomy): domain Eukaryota; kingdom Viridiplantae; phylum Streptophyta; class Magnoliopsida; order Malvales; family Malvaceae; genus Gossypium; species Gossypium raimondii. The sequence goes on along the minus strand of NC_068577.1, from coordinate 17,709,095 downwards.
TATGATCATCTCTTTTCATACATGAACACATATATATCACGAATTTCTATTCTTACCTTTCCAAATTCTAACATAACGTGAGCATATTTCATTTATCTCAATATCATTTTCAGCATTATTGAAAATAGCTCGGTTGAAAACCATCTCTGTCTTAACAAAACAATTTCGTTAGAGCCCGGAGCTATCACACCATCACGAGTAATAACATGGCATGTATAGCTAGACTCACATATGCTACGTTTGGTTCGAGAACCGACTAAATCGTAGCTCTGATACCACTAAATGTAACACCCCTTATTCGTATTCAACTCCGGAATAGGGTATGAGGCATTACTAGAACACTTACACATGTAAACGTATTAAACCGAGTTACAAAATTTCATTCAAATTTAAACTCTTCAAATTTTTAACATGCTTTTATAATTCTTTACAACATATCCTCAAAATATTATATTCATAACAAATAGGGCCTACGAGACCCGATCCTTACTCATGTAATTCAATGCTTCATTTCCATTTTATTCAATTCACAATATTTCATGTTCACAATTCAAATCAATTTCTCAATCCAATATATATATTTCAATACCACAATAATTCTTTTAATTCAAATCATATCACTAGAAACTTCCATTTAATTCATGTACACTTCAATATCGTTAAGTTCAATACTAATATGTATTCACCATTTAACTCAACGTTTATCAATTATACCATTCATTAACACATTTATAAAATTCTTAGTATTACAATGAAAACATCACTTAAGCTTAAATAACAACATCAAATCAACTCATCATCCCCTTTTTCGTCATTTTATTCTTCAAGTATGAACTTAGTACTTCATTTCCATTCCACATCCATTTCCTACGAATATCACACAAAAAAATAACATGTCATTCAACCATAGTCACAAGCTAGTGCATTTAAACATAATTCTTTTTGGAATTAACCACATGATAAACCATTTCAAGTAAGTTTACATAATTTAAACATTACCACCCATTCCATGATCACAAGCATATTCCCATCTAGGCATTTACCATTTCAATGCATAACTTATAAATTTAACGTGGCATAATTCAGCCACCACTTGGCCAAAGCTTAAGCGTGTACACTACACATGTTAGCCAAATAAACATATAGCGTAAGCATTATAAGTATGGCCGAGTTCAACATTTATTCATGTATCAAACTTACCAACATGAGTTAATCCATAAACCATTCATGGCCTTACTTCATACCAAATCATATACCAAATATACCACACTCACATACTATGAAACTTTATTTTCCCATATGAGCTTAAATCATGATCAATAATACGCAAATGTAAGCATCATTTCTATTTTAATGTTTATCGATTATAATCAAGCATATAACCAATTATACACAAATCATTCATATATATAATTAATTTTCGTCCTCCTCCTCTCCATTCCACATCCTTTATGTATAAAACATGCTTAAATAGCATTATACATAATTTCACTATTCACTTATATTTAAATTCAAAGCTATCTATTTGAGTCAGAGTCACTAAATCATTTTTATCTGAAGCTAAAAAGCTCCAAATTAAGATCCGTTAATTTTCCCCAAAACTAGACTCACATACCTTCTTACCATAAAATTTTAAGAATTTTTTCTTGGCCAATTAGTACAGTTTATTCTTTAAAGTCACCCTTGTTTCACTACTCAACATCTCTGACCTCTCTTCACTAAAAATGAATTATCTCATTATACAGCATTCGGATGATATTTCTGTTTGTTTCCTTTGAAAATATACTCATTAAGGATTCTAAGCATGTAAATTATAACTTGTAATTATTTTTGTACAATTTTTAATGATTTTTCAAAATCAGAATAGGGGATTCCAAAATCAATCCGACCCTGCCTCACTAAGATTCAAATATCTCAAAATGTATAACTATTTTGCTTGCTTTGTTTCTTTTATTAAAAATAGACTCCTTAAGATTTCATTTCATATCTCATTCACTCTCTAATTCAATTTTCACAATTTTTGATGATTTTTTAAATTCACACTATTGTTACTGTCGAAAACTATTTTGTTGCACATTTTAATTTTTCATAATTTCATTACTTCTTTTCATCTTATTCAAGGATCGATTAAATATCGAACCCGATATTCATCACGTAACGTTATTCGATTCACATTTATTTTCACTTATCCAATTTCCCCGATGAACACTTTGGAATATTAACCGTTACACGGTGGAATCAGCACTTAGCAACCACCTTATAATCAATGATACAAGGAATCAGAACATAGCAACCCCTTTCACAGTCAAGGACACGATGAAATCAGCACTTAGCAACCACCTTATAATCAATGATACGGGGAATCAGCACATAGTAACCCCTTTCACAATCAAGGATACGGTAGAATCAACACTTAGCAACCACCTTATAATCAATGATACGGGTTCACATAGTAGCCTACACATAGTACTACACATGTAACCATCACTATCCGATACACGTAGTAGCCTACACATAGCACTACACACGTGATCGAAGCTATCCGGTACGCATAGTAGCCTGCACATAGTACTACACATGCGACCTATATTTCTGGTACACGTAGTAGCCTGCACATAGTACTGCACACGTGACCATCACTTTCACTTTCACATAGTGGCCTACACACAGTCCGTGCCACACATGTGATCATTTCTGTCACTTCATTTGTATCCCTGTTTATTCCGAAGGTTCAATTAGGAATTTCTCACTTTTCCTTTTCACTAATCAAAGTCAATTCTTTGTCTTTCTTGACTTATAATGACACATTTAACTTATTTAACACTCACATTCATCAAAACAGTCCTTGAATCAAACTTTAGAAAAATTACGATTTTGCCCTTAAACTTTTGCATATTTACACTTTTTCTCCAAAGCTCGGAAATTAAACTTCACCTCTTATTCTTATGTTTTATGACATGGTGGACATTTTTCCCTTCTATGGCAACATCAAATTCCCACTCTAACACTTGCTTATGAACATTAGTTATTTTTACCGATTATGTCGTTTTACTCGTTTTCATTTAAAATCGCTTAGCAAAAGTTGTTTAACATAATTTCAAGCTTCATATTCTACCATAAAACATAAAAATAAACACATTTAACCTATGGTTATTTTTCCAAATATAAACCCTAGATTAAATTATTGCTAGAATAAGCTAAATCAAGTTACCAGGACACCAAAAACGTAAAGAACATTAAAAACGGGGCTTGAAATCACTTACTATGGAGCTTGGAAGCTTGAAAACCCTAGCAATGGCTTTCCCCCTTGTGAAATTCGGCCAAGGCTTGAAGATGATGATTTTTGTCCTATTTTGTCTTTTTAATACATTTTAATTACCAAATTACCAAAATACCCCTAACTTAAAAATTTCCTATTCCACTTATCTCATGTCCATTTTTGTCCACAATGTAACCAATGGTCTAATTACCATTTAAGGACCTCAATTTAAAATTTCATAACAATTGGACAATTCTAACATGTAGAACTCAACTTTTACACTTTTTACAATTTAGTCTTTTTGGCTAAATTGAGTGCCCAAACGTCGAAATTTTTGAACGAATTTTTCACTAAATCATTCCGTGAAATTGTAGACCATAAAAATATAATAAAAAATAATCTTTTCCTCGTCGGATTGTGGTCCCAAAACCACTGTTCCGACTAGGCCCAAAATCGGGCTATTACAGTATACGTTTGTCATGCCATCTCTTAGTCTTTTCTTTGTACATCATGACATTCTCGTACAAAAACAATCTTAATTCCTCCAACTCCTCAAGTTGTAACATTCTTCTTTCACCGGCTTGCTTTAGATCCAATTTTAATTGTTTCAAGGCCTAGTGAGCTTTATTTTCCAACTCAAGCGACAAATGAAATGCCTTTCCAAAGACTAACCAACAATGAGTCATTCCTAACGATGTCTTGAAAGCTATTTGATAGGCCCATAGAGCATCATCAAGCCTTCGGGACCAATCTCTTCTGTTACGTTGTACCACCTTCTCAAGGATTCCTTTGATCTTACAGTTTGCAAGCTCAACTTTCCCATTCATTTGTGGATGATCGGTAGTTGATATTTTGTGCTTCACATCATACTTGTCAAGCAACCACTTAAGCCATTTATTTACAAAGTGAGATCATTCATCGCTAATTATAGCTCTAGGAGTCCCAAAACTTGTAAATACATGCTTATGTAGAAATCACATGACAACCTTAGCATCATTCATTGGGTATGCCTCGACTTCCACCCACTTGGATACATAATCAACAACTACTAGGATGCACCTGTTACCATAAAAAGAAGGAAACGGTCCTAGAAACTCAATACCCCAAACGTAAAATAATTCTACCTCTAAGATGTTTGTCAAGGGCATCTCGTTCCTTCTTGATATGTTTCCAGTCCTCTGGCATCAATTGCAATTCTTTACATATGCAAATGCATCTTTAAACACTGTAGGCCAGAAAAATTAGACTTGTAAGATCTTTGTTGCAATGCAGGAACTACCGAAGTGTCCCCACTTGGAGATGAATGGAAGTGGCATAGGATCTCGTCAATCTCGCTTCTAGCTAATCACTTCCTAATTATATTATTTGCACACTGTTTAAATAGAAATGCCTCCTCCCAGAAATAATACCTACTATCATGAAGAAATTTCTTCTTTTGTTGGCATGTCATTCCGAGAGGCATTATTCCACATGCTAAATAATTTGCATAATTGGCAAACCAAGGAGTTTTATGGATTTGACTTACCTAAAATATATGCTCATCTAGAAAATTTTCATTAATAGGAACATGTGAGTGAGTTACCTCATTTTGTTCAACCTCAACAAAAGGTCGACTACTTGATTTTAAACTCCCTTTTTGTCTTGGATCTTAAGGTCAAATTCTTGGAGTAAGAGTACCCACTGACTTAACCTCGGTTTAACATCTTTCTTTGTGAGTAAGTATTTTATGGTTGCATAATCAATAAAGATTGTGACTTTTGTACCTATAAGATATGAATGGAACTTGTCAAAAGCAAAAACTATAGCGAAGAGTTCTTTTTCAGTTACCGTGTACTTAAGTTGGGCTCCTGTCAAACTTTTGATTACATAGTAAATCGAATGAAACACTTTGTTTCTTCTTTAACTAATCATAGCTCCCACAGAAAAATCACTAGCGTCTCACATCAACTCAAAATGAGAGTTCCAGTCTGGTGTAATGATTATTAGGGCTGAGATTAACCAAATTTTCAATTCTTCAAAGGCTTCCAAGCATGCTTTGTTAAATTCAAAAGTGGTGTCTTTCTCTAATAAAGTACACAAAGGCTTAAAACTTTTTGAAAAATCTTTGATAAACCTTTGATAAAAACTGACATGGCCTAAGAAACTTCTTACTCCTTTCATATCAGCTGGAGGTGGTAACTTTTTAATTACATCCACCTTTGCTTTATCAATTTCGATCCCGTTTCTAGATATTTTTTGTCCTAAGACAATTCCCTCACTAACCATAAAATAACATTTCTCCCAGTTAAGGACAATATTTGTCTCCTCACGTCTCTTCAGTACCTTTTCCAAATTACTCAAACACACAACATATGAATTACCAAAAATAGAAAAATCACCTATGAATACCTCAACAAAATTTTTAACCATATCTGTAAATATTGCCATCATGCATCGTTGAAATGTTGCAGGTGCATTACATAAATCGAAAGGCATTCGCCTAAAATCAAATGTACCGTACGGGCAAATAAATGTTGTTTTGTGTTGGTTTTCCAGTGCTACAACTATTTGATTATATCCCGAACATCCATCTAGTCCATAAAAGGCAGCAAAAAATATTCATTTCGAGTTGCACTATTCAATTTTCTATAGTTAATATAGATTCTCCTACCCATAACTGTTCTCATAGGGATTAACTCATTATGTTCATTCTCCACAATCTTTGGTATACACTATACCGGACTTACCCATGAACTATCTAAGATGGGGTAGATAATTCCCACATCTAACCATTTAATGACTTCTTTTCAAACTAACTCTTTCATAATAGGATTGAATCTCCTTTGCCCATCAATTCTAGCTCTTTTGCCCTCCTCTAAAATAATCTTGTGCATACAATAGGAATGGCTTATTCCTCAATTATCAGCTATGGTCGAACCGATCGCCTTTTTAAATTTCTTTAAGACTTCGATCAGCTACTCCTCTTGGCGTTCTGTTAGTTCTATTGAAATAATCATAGGCAAAGTAGAACAGTTACCTAAATAAGTTTATTTCAAATAAGAGGGAAGTACCTTAAGTTCGAGTTTGGGTGATTCCTCGATTGACAACTTCTGTTGTGTGTATTCTTGAGCTTCCAACTCCGATGGTTCAAATTGTGCTAGTTGAACATAGTCCTTCGGATTGGCTTCCATCAAATCCATATTTTCCTTACCTTGTTCATGGCTCAGACCTTATGGTGTTTTCCAATGGGTCTTTTACATAATTGCTTTCCACTTTTGTAAAAACTAAGGCATCTAATTCCTCTATCATTGAATATTCCTCCACCGGATTAGGAAATTTCAGGGCTTTAAGAACATTAAATGTTACCTGATCATCTTGAGCTCTTATTGTGAGTTCACATTTCTACATGTCTATTAGTGTTCTTCTTGTTGTTAGGAAAGGTCTCCCCAGGATGATTGGTACTTCCTTATTTGCTTCAAAATCTAAGACAATAAAATCAATAGGAAAAATAAACTTATCTACATGTACCAGAACATCCTCGATCTTTCCTTCTAGGTATGTCAAATATCGATCCGCCAGTTGGAGTGTCATAGTCACGGGTCTTCACCTATGCCCAACATCTTAAAAATAGACTTTTGCATCAAGTTGATGCTCACTCCTAAATTCCATAAAGCTTTACCATAGTAAGATTCTCCAATATTATAGGGAATAGTAAAGCTTTCAGGGTCCTTCATTTTTGGAGGTAGCTTATTCTGTAGGAATGCACTGCACTCCTTTGTTAGTGCTACAGTCTCGAACTCGCTAAGTCTTTTCTTCTTAGACAGAATGTCCTTCATGAACTTGACATAGTTAGAAATTTGTTCTAAGGCTTCTACCAATGGGATATTGATGTGAAACTGCTTTAGAACATCCAAAAACTTCTGGAATTGTACCTCCTATTTTTGTTGCTTGAGTCTTTATGGATACAGAGGTGCTGGAACCTTAACATGGATCGAACAACTTTTCTGAGGTATTGCATATGCATCTGAAGAAGGTGATAACTTATCAAAATTCACTAGTTGAGATTTTACCTCCTCAGACTTTGTCGAATCTGGCTCTTCTGATGTAGGAATTTCAAATGTTGGTTGATCTTCCTTTTCCTTGGCAAGTTCATCTTCAACCTCAACTACGTTGGGTTTCAAAGTCTTTCCACTTTGTAAAGCAACTACTTTTTAATGTTCCATACCCAAATTCCTTGGATTTTGTGTCACTTGGCAAGGCTCCTTAGGGTCCATTACGAAGCTTCGTTGTAACACCCCTAATCTATCTTCGTCGTCAGATTAGGGTTACAAACCATTACAATACAAGTCGAAACATTTAACTTACAATATAAACAATCATGCAAATTAATTGATAACATTAAATAACTCAATATAGGTATAGTAAAAATACACTCACGGGCCATAAATCGATCCTACGGGGCCCCAAAAATAGTTTGGAAACATTTAAGGGTCATTTTGAAACAAAACAGAAAAGTTTGAAAAAAATGGAAAATAGAGGTCACACGGCGGTGTGACATAGCCCAGACCGTGTGAGAATTCAAAGTATGGACATACAGCCGTGTCCCAGCCCGTGTGTTCACTACCATATGTATACATTTCTTTCCTATTCTAACCACTACACAAAGTTACTAGGTCTATAAGAACATACTAACCATTGAAACATATAACATATCATGATAAAGATCTCAATGTCTAAACCATTCCTCACATTTTCAATTAACTCTCTTATCAATTTCAAATGCACATCTCACATATTCCATTTCATATTTCCATGACATAGTCCATTGTATATACTTACCTATTCAATTTAAACTTTAATCACCCGTTGAACCAATAGAATAGCATCGGATACTTGAGAATGCTCACACAAAGTGCGCTTGTACATGTAATTGTAACCATATTTGTAATGTTCACACGAGCTGTGAAATAGGCTTGCTCATACGAGCTGTGGGTCAAGATGTTAAGCTAAACGATGCTGCTCGTAGGAGCTGTAGAGAATCTGCAACAAATGCAGTACCTCATCCATCGATAAAACATCCAAGACCAACACCCGAAACTGTATAATCCCTAATAACATGTCATTTGTATCCTAAGTATTCACGAGGTTCAAACAAGACATACTCCTTGTCAATTCCTTAACTTCTTTCCATTACACCATTTCATATATAAATCCAAAAAGTTCACATGTAACCATCAATTATACTAACATTACGATTTACTCCAAAAATACTAATTAACAACTTATAATCAACTAAAGATATACAAAACATAACCTTACTCAATTATTCATCCAAAATACAAATTGACATGTTTAAACATTGTACGAACTTACCTTGACTAACACAGTTGTAAAAGTAAGGCCAATGACTAATACGACACCTTAGCTTTTCCTCGATTCAAGTTTGGTTGATTCGTTTCTTGATCTAAATAATAATAATAATTTCATTTAAATCATTCTAATAGTTTTAAAAAAATTAGTTCAAGCTTATAACCGATTTTAATGAGAATTTACAAAATTACCTCTAATATTTTAACTTTTATGCAATTTAGTCCCTAAATCCAAAACTTGCAATTTCACCATTTTTAAAGAAAAACATTACGAATTTCCTAGGGGTTCATAACAACCCATAATTTATACCATTTCACATTATTATCATTGAATTTAACTATTTTCTCAAATAGACCATTAAACCTTAAAATAATAAAAATCACTTAACAAAATATGTCTATTTAACAATCAAGCTTAATAATCTATCAATTAAATTCACAAACACTACAAACTCATTCATGGAAAGTCCCTATACTTTTAACAAATTTACAAATTGACCCCAAAGCTAGCTAGATTAGGTTAATATGAGCTCAAAAACATAAAAATAGCTAAAAACAAACATCAAACACATACCATGCATGAGATATTCAACTTGGCCGAATGTTCACCTTCAAAATTGGTGTTCTTTGCTCCAAAAATCGGTGAAAGGAAAACAATAAAGGAAGATAACACCATTTCATTTTTTTGTTTATGTTATTTTCTTATCTATTTACCACTTTACCCTTACGTTATTAACTTATAAAATAACAAAATCATACCCATAATTGTCCACTATTAATGTATATGACGTAATTACCATCTAAGTCCATTGATTTACTCTTTCAAAGCTATTTAAATATTAAAATTTCTGAACTAAATTTAATACGAATCTAAGCAAGGCTCATAAATATTAAATAAATTTTAAAATACTAACTCGCATATCAGAATCGGGGTTTCGAAACCACTATTTTTGACAACACTAAAAATGAGTTGTTACATCCGTAGCTAACTAACCCATTTGGTTTTCCAAATTTTTCAGTGTTGCTGCTTGGCTTTGGATTAAGGTGTCATTCTTCGCCATGTACGCCTTCAACAAATTCTCCAAACTATTAGATGATTCAACTTGTGGTGGTTAATTCAAGAAAAGTTTGGATGGTTAAACCATGAAGGATTATACAATTTGGACTATGGTCATTGTCCGCTTCGATTATGGTTTTGATTTCCTACATAGTAAACAAACCCAGGATTTGATGGACAATTCTCAAACGAATGATCATCCTTACAATAAACATAGGAAACATTGTCGAATTGACATGGTGGTTGAGTTGCAACACCATTAAAACCACCAGTAGTAAACTATTTCAACATTGAGGAGATGGAAGATACCTGAGTTGAGAGTGAAGTCATGCACTTTGACTCCTCGTATTTTTGAAGCTGCTCGATTTGTCGACCACTGGTAGTTGTTATTGGCTATTCTCTCGATGATTTCATAAGCCTGATTATAAGACTTAGAAAGGATAGCACCATCTACCACCATCCTAGTGTGTGCATTGAGACCATTATAAAACATCTTCAGCTAAATACAATACGAAATCTTGTGGTGAGGGCATTTGTGTAGTACCTCTTTGAATCTTTCCCATGCCTTGTATAGGGATTCGTCATCCATTTGCTGAAAAGTGGTGATCTCATTCCGCAATTTAGCATTTTTGCTAGGTGGGAAATACTTGCCAAATAGAAATTGAGCTTGGTGGTTGATTTGCAAAAATTTGGTGTAGCAAATTAAACTAGTTTTCATTATGTTTTAGTTAAGTTTCTTTAGTTTTACTTACATTCAATAAAATGTGTAAATTCAGTCTTTTATTGACCCTAAGGGCCAAATGAGGTCTAAGAGAGAGCTAACGTACTTTGTGAGTGTGCAGGAGATCATCAGAAGGCATTTTAGGATGATATTAGACACTATGTTGCAACATGGGAGGACTGATGTAGCAACATAGTGAATAAAATAAAGAAAACCCAAGTCTGCCTTCGATGTTGCGACACAGATTGGCCTAAGGTTTTGGTCTGTAAAATCAAACTTTTAAGCTCGGGAACGTTAGCTAACCTAGGGTTAAGGACAATGACCACCTGAAGGCTATAAATAGGCTTATTCGCCACTTGTTATGGACACATTTTTCATTAACCTAGTTTTTTTTTAAGATTTAGTTTTGTTTTTTTAGGGTTCTAGTTTTTGTTTATTTTTTTTCATTATTTTCTTTCAAGAGATTTAGATTGTGAAATCATTCAACTTTGTGGATTTGCGCTTAATACCAATACAATCAGGCTCATTCATTTACTCTATCTCATCGATTTAATTAGTATGCTTTCTCTTTACCTCGACTATATATTGTTTATGAACGCCATGAGGAACTAATCCTTCTATGGGGGATTAACGAGTGGAGGTATGATTTGTTAACTATTTTGTAGGGTTACTCAATGGATCAGCTGTTTGGGACAGGAACAACTTGAAAAAAAACCCTAGGCTTGACAACCCCGATAAGTCATCAAGGTGGGAATTAACCCAAAATTGTTATTGGCCATTTGTGAACACCTTAACTTCAAACTAGTCTAGACTGTGAGGTCGAAAGATAAGTAGTTCTTGCTGACTCATTATGTTAGTGAAAGATCGGAAGATCCAACTAAAGTAGCGGCTAGTTGATTGACGAGGAACTCAAAGTGACAATTGATGGAAATTACTAAAGGGAGCTAATCACCCATAATCAGATTTGATTTATTCTTCCATTTTAATCTCTTGAATTTTATCTTTTTATTTTGTTTTATTTTTATTATAAAAAAACCCCCAAAATTTTTTTATTTTATATTATTCGTACTATAACTAAATTTAAAAGTATTAACTATATTATTTAGTGTTTAGGTTAGAATTGATCTAGCACTCGCCTCCCTTGGGTACGATCCTCAGAGTACTTACCTAGACTCGTATACTTGCGGATACCATCTCGTAATTCTATATTTTATTGTAGTATTCAGACTCTGGATGTTAGTACATTCGGAGGCAGTCAGTGGTAATGAATTAAGCCATGCCCGTGCTCTATCACAAAACGAGTATGGAAAAAACTTCAACCTCAATGCATCTTCAGGTACATCGGTTATTTTGAAGGAATTGCTAACCTTCATGAACAATCAAAGGTGAAGGTGTGGATCTTTTGTGGCCAGTCCATTAAACTGGCTCACTTTTTGAAGCATCTGAAACATCACATGCTTCAATTTGAATTGTGGTGCCTCGATCTCTAGTATCCTAATTCCCGGATTTAGCTCATTAAAAAGTGGCACAACATACTGCCTTATAGCTTGATCCCTATCATCAGTAATAACGATTAGAATACGAGTATTAATGGCTCCATTTCCTTGAACATCATTTTGATTTTCAAGGTACATTTCTTTGGCTTGTCTCTGGGCTAGTCTTTCTCGTTTTCTTTGTCTAAATGTTCACTCAATTTCAGGGTCTACATGGAGTAAATCGATGATTTGATCTATGCTCATAAACACTTGAAAATAAAGTCACAAAAAATAAAAAATAAATACATAAAAATAATAAAACCAAATTGCAAGAAATAATTTCATAAATAATGATTAAATTAATAGTCCCCAGCAACTTCGCCTAAAACTTGGTTCATGACGGAATGTGCAAGTGTACATAGTCATTATGAAGTAATAAGTAAGTAAAATAGTTATCGTATCCACAAGGACTATATTTAAATCGATAATTTTAAGATTACTATTCATAAGTTGGTAAAGAAACACAATAATTTGGAGTGATAAATGTTAAATTAAATTAATTAACTAAATGCAAATTAACCTAAATGCAAATGAGTTGAAAATGAAATGAAATGGTTTAGCAACAATTTCACAAGTTTAACAATAATAACAAAATAAGCTAGAATAATTACAAGACTTGACTCAATTCACTCTTCATCATGTTTAACAATGTTTGAAAAAGAATTCCATGGCAACTCGATTATTCATTAACTTGGATTCTAATATAAGTTCTTTTGAAATCTTATACTTAGAAAAAAAACATGTCTATTTTTATGTTCATATTTAACTAAGGATTCCTTAAAAATTATGTGAAGTAATAGGGACGAATTAGGTTTGAAACAATTTAATCACAAAACCCTAAAGTTATGCAAGATAATAGAGCTTTCTCGAGTTATTACAAACCTTTAATTTAATTAGATTAGGATCTAAATTAAGCACGGAGATCCCTTGGATTTCTAAAAATAGCATAGAGATCCCTTGGATTTCTCCCTTGCTTGGTTGGCCATAAATTGTGGAGAGAGGGTGAGTGGATGCTTGATTCATGCTTGATTTTATGCATGAATCATGCAAAGGGTTCGATGGTTTTCAAAGGTTTAGTTGGGGTTGATTTCTAATATTTTTCACACATGTAAGGATCTTCAATTCAAATATTCCAAAGCTAATTTGGGCTGATTTTCATGCCTTAGCTGATTTGGGCTCTTCTCCCCCTTGTTGGACAATTTAATAACGCAACTAGCTAGCAGACTAGCCCTTCTCAGCAACCAAATTTCAACCGAGTTTAATCAATCTTTTCTAGGTCAACTTTGTTGTCTTTTTCGTCCACATGAAGTGGATTTTAGCTCATGTCCATGTGTGTTTTTATTGGCTCCTACATTTACCAACTCAATGGTCCAACTACAACAAATTGAGCAAAAATTAACATGTAACATAAAATAGTAAAATTATGTAAAATTAATACTCAATTTCATAAAATTACACACTTTACTAAAATTATGCCCAATGTCTTAATATGAACTAAAATGACTCAATTAGTTGTCCATATACTCGAAATTTGCATAGATTATAGATAAAAAGGTGCTAAAAAACTATATAATTTAGATGTATAAAGCACCCACACTCCTAGTGTTAGAGAATGAGTAGACACTTTCCACCACCACCACCACCTAGCCCAAAACCCATACCCTTTTTGAGCTGTTTAGAGGAGAAGAAGAAGAGACATGATGAAGAGTTCATAGACTTCCTTAATATGATTAAAGCCTTGAATGTGAATCTCCTTTTGTTAGAACTTTTTGAGAACATGCTCAAATATGCTAAGCTCCTTAGGGAAGTAATGTCTCGTCGGAGGAGAATAGGGAGAATAGTGCAAATTGCACTTAATGAAGAATGTAGCGCGGTAGTGTCTAAGAGAGTTCTCCCAAACTAAAAGATCCTGGTAGCTTGACCATCTCCATTAAGATGAGAGGAATGAGTTTTGGGAAGGTCTTGTGTGAATTAGGAGCCAGTATCAACCTCATGCCATAGTCAATTTATAGGAGGTTAGGCTTTGGAGAGCTTAAGGAAATAGAATTCACCCTGTAATTAGCCAACTAATCTTTAGTATGCCCCAAGGGATTCCTTGAAGATATTTTAGTGAGGGTTAGACAATTCATTTTTCATGTTGACTTTATCGTGCTTGACTTCAAGGAGGATCTAGAAATTTTGATACTCTTAGGGAGACCTTTCTTAGCCATATCTAGGGCCACCATAGACATAGGACCGGGAGAATTGACTATGGGTATCGAGGGAGAAACTAAAGTTTTCAAATGTGTCAAGCCTGAGTCTACGTCAGAGGAGGAGTTACCATCACAAGAGTATAAGTGAGAAGTCATTGAGACGAAAGATTATCATGCTAACGAATTTGCAAATTTCATGGAATCGGGTGATTTTTCAGGTGTTCGTGGACCATGCAAGAGAATCTAGAAAAGAATGAGGATAAGGAAGAAAATACGACTTTCAAGAGGCTCCTGTCACGTGCTGAACAAAAAATGTGTTCGAGTATCGAGGACGTCGATGAAATTCCATTTCGGTGGTGTTACTGACCGCCTAAAGTATGATTTTTAATTCATTGCTTGTGGCGAATGAACAAGGATTTGTAAATAATTAGATTTTTTTTAGCATGGACTCCCTTTGTTTCTGCATTTAGATTAGAATTTTAATTTGTGTTAGTTTAATTTTAGACTTGATAGGTTGGATTTTTGAGGATTGAAAGGAAAATTGATGATTTTGTTGTGTTTTCAGGGGTTAGTTTAGTGAAAACGCGATCCCCAATGAGGGATATCGCGACTTCCTGGACAGTTTTGAAAGGGACCAAAAATCTTTAGGGTAATGTGGTATCGAACCCTTGATATCGCGATACCCTTGGAAATTGAAAAGTAATTTTTTTATTTTACCCAGTGGTATCGCGATACCCACCTTCGGATATCGCAACACCAAAGATAGACTTGAAGATCAGGGGGCCAAAATAGGGGATATAGCGATACTCAAGTTGGGTCACGTGATGCCCGGTTTTAAGTGTCACGACCCGCGTGTTTTGGAGGCTTTTTCAGCCTCCAAACACCCTAAAGCCCCCCAGTCTTCTCATTTTTCCCCAAAATTTTCATTTTAAATCCCAAAAAACTCTTTCTGCTCTTTATTTTCTCTTAATCTTCCTTTTCAAATCCTTTCAAACTTATTTCAAATATTTGGCCTCTTCGCTTTATTATTTTTTTTGTTTACTTATATTGTTGCAAGTTTGAATCCTTCATTGCTTGGGATCGATCGTGAAATGTTGCCTCAATCACATTAACTAACAACGAAACAACTCAGTTTAATCTTC
This sequence comes from Gossypium raimondii, assembly GCF_025698545.1. Lineage (NCBI taxonomy): Eukaryota > Viridiplantae > Streptophyta > Magnoliopsida > Malvales > Malvaceae > Gossypium > Gossypium raimondii. The sequence goes on along the minus strand of NC_068577.1, from coordinate 17,693,841 downwards.
CTTGCTCTGAATAGTCTTTTTAATTATTTTTTATTTTCATTCATTTTAATTCTCAAATATTACAGTTATTTAATTATTGGTTAGTTGAGTAGTTGAGATTATTTTAAATTCAATTGCTTGTTGTAAGAAAAAGAATTTTCAAAATGCCACCAAGATCCCCTAAACGATTTCAAGGTCGAACCCACCCTATCCAGTCAACGGGATATAACGAGGAAAAATTTCTGTCCAAATAGGTGGAAAATTATTTTCAATCAATACAAGGTCAGTCGTTCATCTATGAACATGATTTTGACTTAGCCACCTCAGATTGCGAAGAAATTTGGAATTTAGTTCGTCACCATTGGTGGGACCAATTTGCGGTTTTACTAACTGTGTCTATTTTTATACCCGTAGTTCTAGAGTCTTATGCCAATTTAAAATTTGTACAAGATGATCGGGTATACGTAAGGCGTGAGTGGATAGACATTTCCTTGGAAATTACTTTTGAACATTATGATGTCCCTTTTTATCAAAAGAACGATATTTAAAACATGGATATTTATCATTTTTCAATATGGATAAGGATTTTGTTTTGAAATTTTTAACCACAGATCTTACGGTATGGAAACGTGATGGAGGCATTTAATTTCCACTTTCTTTTAAACAAGCAATTACGTTCCCCATAGCTAAGATGTGGATGTGATTCATCTACACATGCATTAGCCCTTTACTCAATACTAACACAGTTATTGTTTTCGAGTTGTGCTTCTTTTCTCCATTTTACAGTGCAAGCGTATTTTCATAGAGGATTATATTAATCATGAAATGAAGCAGTATGAGGTAGAAGCTAAAGTGGGAATCTATTTTCCTAACTTGATTACGAATTTATGACATAAAAAGAAGATGAATATTGTAACGCGTGGTTTGTGCAAGTGTACACAGTCATTATCAAGTAATAAGTAAGTATAAGGGTTATCGTCTCCATAGGGATTGTATATGTTAATCAATATTTTGAAAAATTAATATTAACAATTTGGTAAGAAAAACACAATAATTTTTCGTGTTGAAAAAATAAATGACTAGATGCAAAGTGATCCCTAATACAAGTTAACCTAAATGTAAATGAAATGAATGGTTAAAAATAGATCAAATGGATTTAGCAGTACAATTCACAAGATTTTAACAATGGTAACATGCATAGGCCAGAATAATAATCCAAGGCAACTCGATCTTTCATGAGATTGAAACCAAAATTATGTCCTTTTGGAATCTTTTAATATCTTTTAATTAGAAAAACATACATTTTATTGATCATATTTAACTAAGGGTTTCTTAGAATTCATGTGAAATAATGGAGACGGGTTAGGTTTGAAACAATTTAATCACATAAACCTAAAAAATATGCAAGACAATAGAGCTCTTTCGAGTTATTATGAACCTTCAATTTAGACGAGTTCAGATCTAAACTAAGCATGCACTTTTCAATTATTGCATCCTTTAGTCGTCCTCAAGTTAGGATCATTGAACTAATTCTAATGCATCGAATCACGTATGAATGAAATACATACTTGAGTTTAATTGAAAACATGAACAATTGAGGCACAAAACATCATAAACACAATTTAGATGAACTTTATTAAGTTAATGTAATCATTCTAGTTAAATAAAATTAAGCTATCTTTATTAATGAAAAAACAACAAAGCAATTTGCAAACATAATGAATAATCAAGGAAGAGCAAAAATAAAGAAAAAAACTCTTTGATAATGTGATCACTAGTCTTGGAGGCTTCCTCCAATTCTCACAGCTGCTCCTCCACAAACTACTCCTCAAAGTGGCCGACCAAGAGTAAGTTTTTTCTTTAGGAATTGCTTAGCTAAATAAGGAAATGGGATGGGTGGAAAAGAATGAAAGTTAGAGAGAAATTAGAGGATGCATGAATGTGTGTTTTAAAGTATGAAATGAAGAATGATTGAGGGATGATTGAATAGTGGAATGAGAGGGTCTATTTATACTAGAGGGATGGCTAGCGGGTTTGCTAAAAATAGCATTTTGAATCCCATGATATGCTCTCATGCTTTGTCGGCCATATATTGTTAAAGGGAGTGGTTGTTGGTTGATGCTTGAATCAAGCAAGGTGGTGGATGTTTCAAGGGTATTTCTTGAAAGCTAATTTCTTAATTTTTTGCAAGTGTGAGGACCTCCGAATAAATATCCCAAAAGTTAATTTTGAGCTGCCCAAATGTCGTTGCTGAATTGGGCTTCATTCTCCCATATTTGGATGAGTTGATGACCCAAATGCTTGCTAGACTTGTTAATCAATTACACCAACTTCAATTGGATCAAATTGATTTCTTCATGACCCAATTTTCCTTGCCTTTGTTGTCCATATAGAGTGAAATTGGCTCATGTCCATGTAGCTTTAATAAATAAGCTATGCTTAAGTCTTCAGTCCAACTATAAAAAATAAATCAAGATTAGTATGTATCATAAGATAATAAAATTATGCATAAATTTAATGCAAAGTAACACAAAATTGTATTCTTTATTAAATCATGCACATTATCTTAATATGAACAAAATTCACCCAATTAATTATTAAATACTCGGAATTAATATTATTTTTAAGTAAAAAGGTGTCATAAACTACTAAAAAAACTTATACAATTTAGAGTTTACACACCCCCAAACTTAATCCATTGCTCCTCCCGAGTAAAGCAAAGCAAAAATTTTGGTAAAGCAATCTTGCGGTAAGTTTAAATAAAATCCGTAAGTAGAATCAACTTTTGCACATAAATATACATCAACAAAGTCATGCTCACAAAACTCTTTTTGTTTATAGGTCATTGACATGCAAACATTATTTCATAATTTTATAGTAACCAAGGGAAAATTCTAGCATAAGTCATAGAGTGCATGCTTTTCAAGGTCATACATAACATTCACCATTCAATAAAAGTTTCCTTATCAATTAGACAGAACAATCACAAGATTTAATTGATGTTCCTCATATGTTGAACTTAGGAATTCCTCTCCACTAATATAGGGATAAAAAGAAGTGAAATTTTAGGTTCAGTAATCTTAACCCTAACTTTTGTCTTAGATCCTTTCTAGGTACATCCTTTCGAGGTACATCCTTCCTACTAACGGGTTTTACCACCCCCAAACTTAATTTGAAGCTTTATGTTCAACAATATTCCCCAATACTTGTATTTATTTTACTTTTTTTTCTTGAGATTTTAACAGAGATTTTTCTCTCTTTTTTTTAAACATACATAGAACATATACATCTTTTTGAATTATCCCTCGATCTTTGCTCACCAAGACAAGTATAGTTAAGATAGGTGCAAAAATAGGATAAAACTTAAAAAGATGGTAATATGGCTTATGATGTAGATGAATAACAAATAAATAGGCTTAAAGGCTCAAATTAAGGTTTCAAGGGTTAAATTCATATGGTAGGCTTGAAAGACTCAAATAATCCAAAGAAAATGTGCCGATATCATGTTTAGATTCTTATGCCTCCTAGGATTTCGCCTCAAGAAAGTTACTAAGTAAATTCTAAGGACTTAAACCTTCATGCATGTCTATTTCTAAGGAAACTAAATTTTCATGGTAAAAGAATACATAAAACCTAAGAACATACAACCAATTCATAACTCAAGATAACATAAAAAAAAACTCAGAAAAAATCAAAAATCTTACTTGCATTTGAGCTAACTTATGAACAAACTTTTTTTTTCTGAACATCATTTTATTTTAGCATACTTATATGTAAACATCGAATCATACTTAAGAAAATTTTAAAATTCATGCACATATTACCTTACACCCTTTAAAAAGAAGCAATGTCCTCATTGCAGAAACAAAATAATGAATGAAAACTGAACACCAGGTAGAGTTGCAAGAAAAGAGAGGTGAGTCATGAAGACTGCTTAAGTACCAAGTCTTTCTTAACAATCCAATCCTAGACATGTTCATTCACATTACCACACTACTTTTCTTTTTATTAGAGAAGGGTCATTGAGCTTAATTTATTCATATTTGCAATTTCCTACTTATTGTGTGAAAGCAAAATACTAACTAAAAATATAAAATGCTTAAAAATAAATACTAAAGAAAAATAAATAAAAGAAATTCCTCCCACTTTTTAATAATTTGTGTCATTCTCTTTTTTTTCAAGGTTGCTGCAGCGTGGGGAAGTGATGCTACGGCAAAGCGAATGGGCAATGAATGTTGGATATTTTTCTCCTCATCATTGTCTTGGGCCTCGAGCCCAAAACTAAATAAACTTTATTACCTGCACTAAAATAAAACTTGACAGAAATAAAATGATTAAAACTTAGGCCAACTTGACCCTCTTATTGAACATAAAATAAAAAATTGGAAATGAAAATGAAAATAAAAAAAAATTCTTTTGGGCTACTTAGAAAATTTTTTCTCAAAAATTTACATTAAATTAAATTCCCAGGAAAGGTTGGAGGGGTCATAAATGGTCTCGCTTAAGTTCCAATCTCTTTAGACAGAATTAATTTGAAGTGCTAATTCAAGAAAAATAATTTCTAAACATGCCATTTATTCACATAAGAGAAAAAAATTGAAAATAAATTAACAACAGAGAGAGTGAAGAGAACTCCCTTAATGTTATTGATGATTGTCACTGACAAAGCCGATGCCAAACAACCATTTATCATACCAATTGTGTCCATTAAGAAAGAAGAGATAATGTTGCCCAACAATTATATTCAATATTTAATTAAAGAATAGTAACAAGAAATGGTCTTTCTGTTTTGCTTTGCTCAACTTTCTATATAATACAAATCTGCCTACATGTGATGATCCTTAATAAAATCAGCTCATTTTTCGTTATACCTTTTTTATTTGGTACAAATCCCACACACTGACTGTCATAGATGGGATTCATGATCCTTGGTTTTAACCATTAATACTCGAGTTTCCTAGGATCAAAAAATCGAGATTGAATCAAACTTTTCTGTCCCTTGATAGATTCATTTTTAGTATTTGATGACCTTTTCACAACCGTTAAGTTTAACTCGAGTGAACTGTTAAGTCTAACTTGAGTGACTCTTCTCTTGATGAGTTAGGTTGCTGGTACTCATGTGATAATAGCTCTAATGACTCGAATTGAAATTTTAAACTTAATTCTTTAAAGTTAGCTTCCAAACATGTATCATCCTCATCTTGATGTAGAGATTCAAACGAAATACCTTCCAATGGATCATTATATTCTAATTTTGTAGGAACCAGCAGATCTTTCTCTGAGACAGCAGAACAATCTTTAACCTCATCATGAGATCTTAAGACCTTGACTACATTAAAGGTCACCTGCTCATCTTGAACTCGCATGGTGAGTTTACCTTTCTGTACATCGATTATCATCCTACCTGTTGCAAAGAAAAGTCTTACTAGGATGATTGGTACTCCTTTATCTACTTCAAAATCTAAGATAATAAAGTCAGCAGGAAATATGAATTGATCAACATGTATCAAGACATCCTCGATCATTCTGTCTAGGTATGCCAAGGATCAATCCGCTGGTTGGAATGTAACTGTAGTCAGTTTAGCCTTACCAATACTTAATCATCTAAACACCGACGTAGGCATCAAGTTGATACTCGATTCCAGATCGCATAAAGCCTTACCATAATAGGATTCTCCAATATTGCAACGTATGATGAAACTTCCTAGATCCTTCAACTTAGGAGGCAACTTGTTCTGAAAAATAGGCTATATTCTGTAGTTAGGGCTACAATTTCAAAAATTCCTTCATAGCTTTCGCATAATTTGACATTTGTTCCAAAGCTTTCACTAGCGGAATATTGATACGTAGTTGTTTCAACGCACCCAATATTCTCTTAAATTGAGTATCTTGTTGTTTACGTTACTGGAGTGTTCGAGGATATGATGGTTGTGGAACTTTGGCTTGGATTGGATAGCTCTTCCGAGGTAATACATCTTCATCTAACGAAGAGGTTAGCTTATCAGAATTAACTAGTTTAAATTTTACCTCTTCAGAATTTCTAGAATTTGGCTTCTCTAGTGCAAGAATTTTAATTTTTGGTTGATTTTCTTCTTTCTTGGGAGGTTCATCTTTAACCTCAACCTCTTTGGGTTCAAAAGACCTTATGCTTCGTAAATTGACCGCTTTGCAATTCTCCTTGCCCAATTTTCTTAGGTTCTCCGTGTCACTGGGCAAAGCTCCTTGTGGCCTTTTTCAAAGTTCGTTGGCTAACTACCCCATCTGCTTTTCCAAATTTCTCAAAGTCGCACCATTCTTCGCCATGGATGCTTTTAATAAGTTTTCAAGATTATTAGAAGACTCGGCTGTTGGAAGATTTTTTATGTTGCTTGGTACATCACCTTGGGGTTTGCTTTTAAGCTCATTACCTAATTGACCCACTTGATTTTCTAGATTCTCCAATGTTGTTGCTTGGCCTTGAATCAAGGCATCATTTTTAGCAATGGATGCCTTCAACAAATTCTCCAAATTTTTAACTTGCGGTGGTTTTTGAACTTGTTGATTGAAACCAAGAGGTTGATTTGCTCTATGCTACATGTAATTGTTGTTCAGTCCACCTCCTTGGTAGTGGATTGGCGATTGAGCTGCAACATGATTTAAATCATTAGTAATAAACTGTTTCAACATTGAAGAGATAAACGATACCTAAGCTGAGAGTGAAGTAAGGGTGTCTACTTCATGCATTTCGACTACTCGTCTTCCTAAAGCTGCTTGATTTGTCGGCCATTGATAATTGTTTTTGGCTATTCTCTTAATGATCTCGTAAGCCTTATTATAAGACTTCAACAGGAGAAAACCATTCGCAGAAGCATCTACCGCCAACCTTATGTGTGCATTGAGACCATTGTAAAATGTTTCCAACTGGATGCAATGTGAAATCCCGTGGTGAGGGCATTTACGTAGTAGCTCTTTGAATCTTTCTCATGCCTCATATAGGGACTCATCATCCATCTGCTAAAAAGTGGTGATCTCATTCCGCAACTTAGCATTTTTGTTAGGTGGGAAATATTTTACCAAAAATATTTCAACTAATTATTGCCAAGTAAAAATTGAATTGGATGGCAACGAATTAAACCATGCTCATACCCAATCTCGGAACAAGTATGGAAACAACTTCAACCTAAGTGTGTCTTCAGTTGCACTGACTATCTTGACGGAATCACTCACCTCCATAAGCAATCGATGGTGAAGATTTGGAACTTCTGTGGGCATTCCACTAAATTTGATTATTGTTTGAAGCATCTAAAACATCACAAGCTTTAATTTAAACTGCGGTGCCTCGACCTCCGGTCTCCTAATTCTAAGATTTAGTTCATTAAAAAATGGCACGACATACTTTCTTATGGGTCGATCCCTCTCATCAGCAATAATGATTGGATTTCAAGAATTAGCGGCTCAATTCCCTTGAACATCGTATTGATACTCAAGGTCAATTTCTGTGGCTTATCTCTGGGCTAATCTTTCTCGTCTTCTTTGTCTAAATAACCGTTCGATTTTAGGGTCTACAGGGAGTAAATCAATGATTCGATCTATACTCATCAAGACCTTAAAAGAAAATAAAAAAATAAAGAAAAAGAATAAAATAATTAAATAATTAATTTGTAAATTTAGAAATTAAAAGAATAAATAAAAACCAGATTACAAAGAATAATTTCACAAAAATGATTAAGGGTATAGTTCCCAGCAATAGTGCCAAAAACTTGTAGCGCGTGGTTTGTACAAGTGTACACAATCGTTATCAAGTAATAAGTAAGTATAAGAGTTATCATCTCCACGGGGATTGTATATGTTAATCAATAATTTGTAAAATTAATATTAACAACTTGGTAAGAAAAACACAATAATTTTTAGTGTTGAAAAAAATAAATGACTACATGTAAAGTGACCCCTAATACAAGTTAACCTAAATGAAAATGAAATGAATGGTTAAAAATGGACGAGATGGATTTACCAGCAAAATTCACAAGATTTTAACAATGATAACATGTATAGGCTAGAATAATTACATTATTTAACTTAGTTCATTTTCATCATGCTTACAATGTTCCGGAATAATAATCCAAGGCAACTTGATCTTTCATGAGCTTGAAACCAAAATTATGTCCTTTTGGAATCTTTTACTTAGAAAAACATGCACTTTACTGATCATATTCATCTAAGGGTTTCTTAGAATTCATGTGAAGTAATAGGGACGAGTTAGGTTTGAAACAGTTTAATCACATAAACCTAAAAACTATGCAAGATAATAGAGCTCTTTCGAGTTATTATGAACCTTCAATTTAGTCGGGTTAGGATCTAAATTAAGCATGCACTTTTCAATTACTGTGTCCATTACTCGTCATCTGGTTAGGATTGCTCAACTAATTCTAATGCATCGAATCACGTATGAATGAAATACATACTTGAGTTTAATTGAAAACATGAACGACTGAGGCATAGAACACCATAAACACAATTTAAATTAACTTTATTAAATTAATGTAATCATTCTAGTTCAACAAAATTAAGCTATCATCATTAATGAAAAAATAAAAAAGCAATTTGCAAACATAATGAATAATCAAGGAAGAGCAAAAAGGAAAAAACAACTCTTTGATAGTGTGATCATTAATCGTGCAGGCTTCCTACAATTCTCACAGTTGCTCCTCGACAAACTACTCCTCAAGGTGGTTGGCCAAGAGTAATTTTTTCTCTAGGAATTACTTAGCTAAATAAGGAAATGGGATGGGTGGAAAAGAATGAAAGTTTGAGAGAAATGAGAGAATGGATGAATGGTGTTAAAGGATGAAATGAAGAATTATCCAAGCTTCTCAAGCACTCCAAAATATGCCCAAATACTTAGCCACCAAAGCTACACTTAGTTTATGATATTATCTAGCACACATAAACTTTTATGAGTTCCTACGCTCAAGGCCCAGTACTTCTAGGCCCAAATTCTGGGGCGTTACAAGTAACATCTTTCTTATTTCAAGTAGGGTATCCTAAGATTATCAAGCCTCCTGGGTCTATAAATATGATCCTTAATTCTGTGAAATTATTCACTGAATATTCTGCCATCAGTCTTGTTAGGTATGATTGTCCAAGTTCGCATTGCATGAATTTTGTATGTTTTGTTTTTTTAAAGTAATATGTGTGTTTGTTGCAAACCAGTCAGGCCGTCTACTAGCAAGGATAAAGGCAAAGCTAAACTTGTTTAAGTTTCTCCATTTTTCGGTAAGTGGTCTGGAATTATTTGAAGTATGTTAACTGTCATGTTGTTCAATTTATAATGATATGTTTTCTTTTAAGAATTATGTTTCTGAAAAGGTAAGTTTTCTAAAATGATATGTTTTAAAGCTACGAACCTTTGTTTTCAAATGCGAATTGAAAATATGATTTTTAAAGCATAGTTTTGTGCAAGCTCCTATACGAGCTACTATGCGAGCTAAAGTTTTAAAGAATGTTTTCAAAAACGATTTTACAAGTTGTGTATTAGCGAAGCTCTCTACGTGAGCTTAAGTGACAAGTTCTGTATCAGCGAAGCTCCTCACGTGAGCTTAAATGACAAGTTGTGTATCAGCGAAGCTCCTCACGTGAGCTTAAATGACAAGTTGTGCATCAGCGAAGCTCCCCTCGTGAGCTTAAATGACAAGTTGTGTATTAGTGAAGCTCCCCATGCAAGCTTAAGTGACAAGCTGTGTATCAGCAAAGCTCCCCATGTGAGCTTAAATGTTTGTGCTTCTCAATGATCCCAACTTTATGCGAGCTAGTGTGATATGTCTGAAAGTGCCTGTTCAAAGAAAATGTTTTTTTTAAGTGCGAGTTGGCTTAACAATTTTAGGGCGAACCCAGACTCGATTTTTAACAGTTTTTATACAAAAAAATAACCCTCGTGATTTTAAAGTGAGCCCTACCAAGTATGTTTTAAGAAAAGGCTAATAAGTTTTTGAAACTGTTTTCCAAAGTTATGTTTCTTGACAAAATCTGCGAACTAGGTCTCACAACCTCACCTGCGGACCCATCACACAAAACATTTTCAAGACTAAAGTTTATTTTTTCTATTTCTAAAACATATTCTAATTTTTTTGATTGTTCACTAAGTTCACAATGAACTCACCCACTCCTCTCTTACTTCGTCTCAAGTAAGTAGGTCACAGATAAGCATTGGGCAGGTCGATGATGTGGCGAGGTACACTTCTGAGCAGATTTTGGCGATCTTGGGTTAAAGGCAATAGGATTATTGTTATGGGTTTAGAATTAAATGTTATATTTCTAACTTTATGAATATGACAATATTATTTGAAGTTTAGACTATTTTGATACGTTTAAATTCTCAGTACATTAATTTGTGAACCATGTTTAAAGTACTTGTTATTTCATAAATAAAGTTGATGATGTTCATACATGAGAGTACTATGTTTTATTTACATACAAGATAGGTTTATGATTAAGGTTTATTGCATGTTGCGAGCCATATTTGCATGCGTACCCCTGACTCTACGATCCTATAAACAAAAGTGGTCCCGTGTAAGTGATGCAAACCTTAATTTTACGCGTACCCCTGTTATGATTATTTATCACATGCGAACCATTAGTAAGATATGCGAACCCATGATTATATGTGAACCCTATTGAAATATGGATGTTCCTTATTATTGCAAAGTCTATCTATTTGCCAAAGCATGATATATCTATGGATTTTTCATATTTAGCGAACTTGTCGCTTTGTATGTAATCTTATTATATCTTGTGTGCTTTGCGAACTTATGTTGATTATTGTTAAGTGAACTCTTGTGTTATGTGACTTCATGCAAAGTCTGATAAGTATGCAAGCATGTGCCTTAAACTAAATTGCAAACTTATATGTTTTCTTGTTATGTGAACTATGTTGTCGTTTGAAAAGTCTAAGTTGTGCTGCGAACACTTACATATGTTGTTATGAGGCATGTAAACGTGCTTATGTTTGTTTGTGAAGCTCGCATGTTTGCTTTCTATTTTCACTATTGTGTTTTAATTTAGTGCAACTTTTGTTAAGACTTAAGTGGTCTGTTCGAAGTTAGGTTGGGAGTCAACTGAGAGTCACTTCGGTGGCTAATGTAGCTTGCCAAATTCAAGTCAAAACTTCTAAGTCAGGTTTGGGGTGTTGCATACACATATTCTTCCTCTTCATGATAATTGTTGTGCTCAACTTGTGTAACAATTGTGGTTATTCTTCGCTGAACTTCTTCACTTAATTTAAGGGTATCATAATTCATATAAAAAATCTTTTACATATTATTAAATTCATTCATAACCTGAAAAAGTAACCAAGTGAAAATAATTTCAGATTTTGTGACATTTTATACAACATAAAGAAGCTTGAATAAAAGCTTACCATAAAAAGTATCATACATTAGTTTTACACATAAAAAAAAGTAACATAGTCATATCACACTAATAACCCTAAGGACCTTATGATGAAGGTGGTTGATGTAATGGTTGGAAGGGAAATGAGGATGTTGCTAACAAGGATTAAAATGATGCATTTGGATTTTGTTCAACATACTCAAATCGAGGCCACCAAACCCTAACATCTGGATCTAAGTTCAAAAACACCTCTCGTTTCACCGACATTTAGAACATTTTAATGGCAAAAAAGTACAGTTCATTTTTTTTTGGAATTTCATCTCCCAAAGCATGCAAAGTATCCATTGCATCTAAAATTGAGAGAGAGAAAATATTTTCATTCACCTACTTCCTTGGACTAGACATACTCTCAAACAACTTCTCAATCAAAGTAGTTAATGTCTTTCCTGATAATTTTCTACTTGAACTTGATTTTTTGCTACGATTAAAAGTTTCATAATAAGGGCTTGATGATGCCTTCCTAAGAGGAATACCCTCATTCTCATTAGTATGTTCATTTGAATCACCAAATCCTTCATTAGGTGTATCATCACCCATAGGAGCCCTACTTGGAAGAACACCAGACGAAGGGGCTCATGCATGCTTTCCAGTGGCTACAATGTTACCAAACATTTGCCACGTTAATTCATTCAACCATGGCTCAATTCTTTTATCTTAAATATTAATTGTTATACTAAGAGTTTTATATTTATAAGTTATTAACTTCAATGAACTTTATGCATTAAAATATTGATAAAGTTAACACTAACTTATATTTTTTCAGCCCACCATTCTTCAGTAGCATTGATGTCCTTTTAAATGATCACCATCCTGACCAATAGATTCCTTAAGCAACTCTGCCCATTATTTCCTTTTTTTTAACCTATCTCACTTATTTTTTAATTGAGGCTTTTCATATTTTTTTGTGTTCTTGCTTGAAAAAGAGCAATAATATTTTCCCATCCTTTTAAGTTAAGATGAGTTGTCGATCTATTACTGGCACTGATTTTGTTCACGCAAAGTTCATAATATATCAAAGTCAGCTCATCATATTAAATAGATTTTGTTGCTAAGGTACTATCTCCCTCCACAAAATTTTGTGCTTTTACCATTTATTATTATTTCGATTTTAAATGTAAACTGACATAAAACCATAAATATATATCACAATAAGCATCATTTAAAGATCACCATTATAACAAATACAAGCAAACATATATCTTGAGATATCATGGTATATATACATTCACACATTTGTTTATAGATATATGTATGTATTTATGCATATGATTGAATAAGATAAAGCTTAAGAAACATTTGACTATTTAACATGAAATGATTATCATGATAACATGAAATATATTTTAATTAAAGAAATGATAATTAGTTGGCATTTAACAGAGGTTGAAGGTTCTAACTAACTGAACTCTTCACTTTTTTTCAATGTCAAAGTCAAAGTAGTGTGGTTTCTAAATTCTAATTAGTTAGCCATTCTACACATGAAGAAATTATTTATTATATTGTTTAATTCCTTTATTTTAAGAGCTTTGATTGGCTAATGAGATAGTGATGTTGGAGGAGCAACTCGAGTATATGCTTAAGAAAGTGTCCAATATGGATTTAACTAATAGCACCAAGAAACTAAAAAGTAATGTGCTAATTTGTAACACCCCGCTCGGCAAAGTCCATGAGACCGGGTAGGGTCCAAAAAAGAAAGAGTTAGGGGATACGCTCTAACTAAGTAAGGTGTTGTAATTGACTATGTAATTATTCTATGAGCATGCCCTTTTGGTGAAGCTTTCGTTGCATGAACAAGTCAGAAGAAAAATGAAGTGATGTGGTTCTATCCGCCCAACGATGTTTATGGTGGAACCGTAAGGAAAATAGTTCACATGGGAATAATAAAAGATAATGCTTCAGGAAGCTAGGAACCTTGGAAGGCAATATACACCAAGTTTGTCTGACTAACGATTCTAACTGCACTCCAACAAGTAGTCAGAAACAAGCCATGTATCGAGTTCACGTGTACATAGATATGTGTACAGATGGATTGTCATACACGTCTCCTTACAAATGTAAACCACCCATACGGCTAAATAGTTAGGATTGTAACAATTTTCAAGTTATTATAGGGATAAGAGTTGTATAAATCTAAAGTATTAGATACAAAAAGAAGATTCTTCCTCTTCCTTCTTCGATGAGCATTTCAGATTAGGTCAAAGGAAAACTATAATAGATACTTAAATTGAGGCTAGGAAATGAATCTAAGCTCTAAGATACCCCTTGATAACCTAAGATTCACTATTTTACATGATATGTTGCCTAAGAGCATATATATTTAGCTTGGCGAAGCAAGTATGGAAAATATTTAGCTAGTGCTCAAAGTGCAAGGAAATGAGTTAGATTAATAGATTTTGATGAGTTCTTAAGATTTATCATTTAGGGGCTGTCGATCTACTCGATGGAAGCCTAGATCTGATGTCTGAAGTTGCTGATAGTGAGTAGTATAAGCTTAAAAAGTGAGTACCTCACGAATCTCTAACTGATCTCTTTGCGTATACATGTATGTTTTCATGTTTATATGTTGGTTTTTCTGTGTTAATGATTATTTTGTGAAATGTGAAAGAAAGGCATGAAAAAAATGTAATATGTCGGTTCTGTGAAGATGAATGCTTGATGAACTTGCATGTGATACTTGTGCAATGTTATGTGCCTCTGTTAAGAAAAGAAATGTGTGCACGATGAATGTGTAAAGAAAGTATGAGTCGATGATATGTTTCTATTCCACGGAAGAAAGTGTAGGCGTAAAGAATACACCTGAAAGCATGTTTCTGTCCGCTATAAGTAAGTATGTACATGCATAAACACACCTAAAAGCTTAATGGAGTCTCTGCATAAATAAGTCTCTACATGAGTAAGCCACTACATGAGGAGTCTGTGCATAAGTTGCATGAGTTGCTTAATTCTGCATGTTAAGTCTACTTGCGTGTGCAAGTCCGTCAGGACAATAAACACAAATTATTATATGGAAGTCTATGGCCATGGAAAGCCAATACCATATAGTGTAAGACCTAGTCATGGTGGCTATGACATCATATAGGGAAATGAAGACTACATTGTATAAGACCTAGTCTGGGCTATGACATCATGTAGAACTGAAGAGGACGGTTGGGTGAGTACCAGGCAATGAGAGGCAAACCTCATGATGATGCGTTTAGGCAAATCCCTATTGTCGAAAACACCATTTCCTAAAAGTGATGCCTTTGTGGCTGAATCTATTATATGTGAGCCTTTGTGGTTGTTCTCTATTATATGTGAGCCTTAGTGGTGGAACCTATTATATATGGAAGCCTTTATAGTTGAATCTGTTGTATGTGGAAGCCTTTGTGGTTGTTTTGTATTACATGTAAGCCTTTATGGCAAAATCATCAAAAAGAAGCCTTTGTTGTTGATTATGTTGAAAGTGGCTTTGTGGCAAAGTCAACTGTATGTATATGGACTCTTTTCTGGCTCTCTAATGATATGTGGACGCATATATGGCTATTTATGACAAAGGAAGTATTCGCCTCCATGTAGTAATCTGAGTAAAGGCCTATGTGACCACCATCCGGTAACAACGCCAACTGGGTGGACTCTGAAAAAGCTAACTTGAACCTCACAGTGAAGTTCTTACGACTGGCAAGTCAAAGATGTGTATCTACAAAGAAAGCCTTAAATGTGAATTCAGGTAAAAAGGGGGATTCCTCACTAAGTTCTATCTAACTTACCCTTGTGTGTTTTATGTTTCAGACATGAAGGATGTCGTGAGGGATGACGCCAGGGTTGCACCGAGGAAAGGACGAAGTAGGGCACTTATGCATACAGATTAGAATCGCGCGGTTCTGATCAAGCTATAAGAGTTACGAAATTAAATTAAGTTATTGTACGAACCCCCATTGTACGTATAGAATGAATTAACCACATAAAAGTAATGGTTGTCTTAGCCCCGACAATTTGAAAAGAGTTAGGTCGATTGGTTATATATATGTATGTATTTCTTTGTAAGAGTCCACCAATTGTAAGGGCGTGATATGCGCTTGTAAGTCATGAAATGCTTAGTTATGAGTCAACTAGTTTTAATATAAGAAGAGGCATTATTCAATAATAAATGTGTTAGTAAGTGTCAAATGGTACAAGTCTGAGTTTGAGTAGTAACACTCGAGATTTGGATCCGGTCAATCGGGTCGAGTCGAGGGCATTACATGATCAAAATAGCATAACAACAAACCAAAGCAACAAACAATAAAAACCAACAAAATTAGAATAAAATCAGTAGAGAAAAACAAGATCAAAATATAAAAAAAAATCATAAACACAACAACAAAATTATCTAAATCATGAATATTATGTAAACAACACCCAAATACATGAAAAACTAACATTTAATGCTTAAATCAAGGGGCAGCCGCAATAATTAATTGAGCAATAGAACAAGGGAAAACCTTCAATAATATGCTAAAGTTTCTCAAACATGAAAATGAATAAGGTTGGGTAGATAATTATTTCAACTTTTAAGGATAAAAAAGGAAAATCATAGATAAAAGTATGAGCATTATTGTCAAACCAAAAACCTTACTTTTTCACTACCCTTTACTGGAGGTTCAAGCTTTAGTCCACAGACTAATCCTTAAGTGAGATTTGAATCGTCCAATTGCCTTTGCATCAAAGTGCATCCAAACAAAGATTTCAATATGTTTGAAGTGAAAAAGTTACTCAATCGTGCCTCACTGCGAGTTAAACACCGAACGAAAGGAAACCTTAGTTGTTGTTCCATATATACTTTCAAAAAAGATATAAGGAAAAAGACTTCTATCGATCTGTCATGGAAAAAATTGTTGATGTGATATATAATTATCGAATTGGCGCTCACGATAAAATATAACCAATCTATTAAGGGATAAAATATTCTTTTCTTGTTAAATTACGTGTTTAAAATGATTGATATCAACATTAATTCCCAAGCCTACTTTATATACATAATAAACCCTATATAATTCTCATAAATAATTTTCATAATTAATTAAAATATTTAAATACATTAGTAATATTATTACAAGTTCAAAACTTAAATAACTAACTATTATTTATTAAAATTTAATTTTTTTAAAAAGTAATTATATGTAATAAATTGAATTATAAAAAAATCGAAAGGGGGAAAGGGGAAACAAAAAACAATGAAGCTATGTTTGGCAATGGCAGATCCATCGGTGTTTTGTAATTAACGCAAGTTACGTAGCCAAGAGGAATATTAGGTAGGGGGGACCAAGCAATTATCTCAACGTTGAAAACGTAAGCCTACCCTTATTCAATTATTACCTTGACGTTATTGACTTCATCTCCAATTTCCTTAAGAACCATGGTAAACATTTACCAGAATACTTCATCGTCAATGGCATTAGCCAATTAATAATTTACCATTGTGGGGGTTAAAAGAATGTTATAGCCAAATCCACGGATGAACTCCATGACAGTGTAATTAAATTATCCTTAGAAAGAAAACCAGATAATAAAATAAATTTATTATTGGGTACTATATAGTTAGTCACCCGACTTTTATAAATTTTCATTTTGGGCATAAAAATTTAAAAGAAAATTTAAAATTTAGGTGCTACCATTAACAATAGTTTTCATTTTGGTCACTCGTTAGTTTGGGGCTACGCAAGGTCATTTTACTCTCATTTTAGTCACTCAATTTTAATAAGTTTTCGTTTTAGTCACTCATTTCTTTTTCTTTTTTTAGAGTTTCTTTTATCTACTTTCAAAAAAGAAAACAATAAACCCAGAATTTTATAGGGAATTGAGTTTTTCCGCTACAGAAATGAAAGGCAAGTTTTATTTTCCTGTAACTCAACTCACTGTAAAAACTCGGGTTTTCTCTTATAAGAATCTAAGTTTTCACTTTTTATTAGAAAAGAACTAAAATTAATTCTGGAAAAAAGGAAATTAAAAAGATAAAATGAATTTTCTTTTTTTAACTATGGGTGACTAAAATAAAAATGATTGTTAACAGTAGTGTCAAAATTCAAATTTTTTATTTAATTACAATGTTCAAAATAAAAACTTATGAAAATTAGGTGACAAAAAATACAGTTTACCCTTTATTATTCACAAGTCCAACTTAATACATAAAGGTCAGAAAGAACAAAAAAAACAGTGAGCTGGATTGCGCACGACATCACACCGAAAACTACATGAACAAACCGAAAGAGTCCCATCTCCAAGTAGTTGTCTTCACCTGTTTTATTCCCTTAACCCCGACACTATAAATAAAAAAAATCTCAACAACAAAAATAAGGAAACAAAGAAAAGAACAAAAAAAACCCTTTCTATTTTAGTTGTTGACAAGGGCACATTGCTTCCGGATCTGGCCTTCGGATCCAGTCTTAACATTAACCCGACCCATTTTCTCCATGGCTTTGGCAAACTCATCAAAGAAGAACTGTGGGGGACTGGTAAGGAGCTGGTTGATGAAAGCCAAGCTGGTTGAATCAGTGGTTAAAGCAGCATCGGATTGGAAAAGACCCCTTCTTTTGAGCAAGAGTGAGTAGTAGCTAAGATCGAAGGTTTTCCGACTCCCAGGGTCCATCTCAAGTATTGTGGTGTTATCGCTCGCGGTTTTACACTTGTTGGCCTTGAGGTTTTCAGCGTACTCGCTGTCCATGGTTGGGTCGATTCCGCCGGGGCCGGTGGAATTGTACAGTCGGCGCGAAACAGCCGGGCAATGGGATATGCCGATGGTGTGACCACCTGAAAAACAATGATGTCATTACATGTTATGGATGAACGGAACGAGTAGGTTAAGTGTAAATTATACCAGATAGGAGAACTAAGTCGGTCAAGTTAAGTCCTTGGTTACTGAAAAGAGTAAGGAGAGTAGTGAAGTTGTGGAAAGGGCTTGGAATGTTGGTATTTGCTTCGGTGATATTGGATATCACACCGTCTCTTCTTCCTGTTGGAACATTCCAAAATGGACCTCCCTGTGATAAGCAGTGACCATTTTCAGTGCTTGGGATGGTTATGTTTTATGTGGGAAATGGAAAGCATGCAGGTGATTTTTTGTACTTACAGTGGTTACTACAGAGTCTCTGGCAACCAAAGTGAGGATATCGGCACAAGAGACAACTCCAGGGCATTCGGCTTCGAGGAGGCTCTTCACTCTTTCAATGAAATCAAAGCCCCTCAGTGTTAGATTTGGGACTGCATTCTTCTCTGCTTGGCCAGATGTGGAGTTTAGAAGCACTGATGCATCACAGCCCTGCCCGCAGAAAATAAAAATAGTATCATTTTCACTCCTTGTTTCTATGCCACACCATGGTTGTTAAAGCCGAATCAAAGGTCGAATATAAATATAAAAGAGAAAAAGGCAGAAGTTTACCCTGACAATGCAATCATGGAAGTGCATTCTTAAGAAAGAAGCAGCGAGGGATGGGGCATTAGGGATGTGCTGTTTAACATAGTCCAGCACAATCTGCTCGGCTTTAGGACAGCTGCTGGCATAAAAGTTCATCTGCAGTTGAGCCTGTGCGGACCCAATCAATGCTAAAACACCAAACACAACAACTAAAACAATCCTCGCAGAGCTTGTTCCTGCCATCTTCGACAGACTTTGAACTAGCTCCTGTTTCAGATCTCTTTTAAGACAGCAATGTTTGATGTTGTTGTGATTTGGAAAACAAGGGAATGTTTTATAGGCACTGATTTTCAACTACTAGAAGATGAAAACTATACAATTTCAAATAAGATAATCAAGCTTGTGCTGTCCACGTTACCTATCTTTAGATAACACTAAACCTTGATCTGTTTAAAGGTTAATTCATGAATTTGATGACGACACACTAAAAACCAAGTCAGATAAGAACAAAATAACAGAGCTGAATGAAATCAATTGATTGAATTGGTTGAACCGCTCGATGGCTATCATATGTTATATACATTTGTATACATCTACTTTTCGATTCAATAATTTGATGCCACTGTAATTTTTTTTTATAGCCGACAATGAGGCGAGTTTAATACCATAATTTGTGTATTATTTATGCTTTTTTTTCAGTTTTTTTTTTTTGTTTTAATTGTGTAAATGTAAAACTTGAATCAGTAAAGTTGATCAAATGTTTGCAATTTGTTATATGAATGTAATCATTTTCATTTATAGGCAAACATAAAGTAAATTACACTAACTCACTAAACTGTTATTAAATTTATGTTTTGGTTACTTAATTTCAAAAAGTTATAAAATGGTCATTAAATTATTCGAAAATTTTTATTTAAGCCATTGGGCTGTTAAGGTTTTTTTTTAAAGTCTGGCTAACGATTTCTAAGTGATTATTTGACTATCGGTATGATGAACTGATACCCATTGACGAGTAGAAGAACATATTTTAAACCCAAATCTATCTAACGATCAATGTTAGAGATTAGAAAAGAAAACTGTTTGGATTTTATTTACAGTTTCATAACGTTCAAAATTATTTCTTGAAAAAAATTGAATTGTAGAAAAGAAAAGGGAAGGAAAACTTTCAATTAATGCGAACAAGAAGGTTAAACAACAACGATTTTAACATTCCAAAGATTTAAATAAAAATTTTCGAATAATTCAATGACTATTTTATAACTTTTAAAATTAAATAGTCAAAACGTAAATTTATTAATAATTTAGTTAGCTTGTATATTACGCAAATATAATAATGATTTATTTTGATTTTGTATTGGCGAAAATTAAGGATCGCTGTAATAATTGATATTTTTTTATTCTTTTGTATTTGCTTTGGTGATTATAGCTTTCTGGTAATTTGTAAATAATAGTTTGTAATTTGACGGGCAAATGACCAAAAAAAGCCCTTTTTTTTTCAAAAATTATCGAAATAGGCCAATTATTTAATTATTTACCGGAATGGTCCATTTTCCGCGAAATCGCGTCCACGTCAGCGCGATTTGCTTACGTGGACACAAATCACGCCCTCTAGGACGCGATTTGCTGACGTGGATGAACAATTTCTCATTTTTAGCTTGGAAAACTTTGAAAGGCCATAACTTTTCGCTCGGTTGTCCGATTGAGACGAATTTTTTTAATTTTGAATAACTTTTTGAGATCTACGCGCTGACAAACAGCCAAAGGCGGTTTGCTGCACTTTTTGTCGAAAAAGAATTCTAAAGATAGATAACGTAGGCAGCACAGGTTTGATTATCTTATTTGTAGTTGTATAGTTTTAATCTTGTAGTAATTGAAAATCAGTGCCTATAAACATTCCCTCGTTTTCTAAATCACAACAACATCAAACATTGCTGTCCTTAAAAGAGATCTGAAACAGGAGCTAGTTCAAAGTCTGTCGAAGATGGCAGGAACAAGCTCTGCGAGGATTGTTTTAGTTGTTGTGTTTGGTGTTTTAGCATTGATTGGGTCCGCACAGGCTCAACTGCAGATGAACTTTTATGCCAGCAGCTGTCCTAAAGCCGAGCAGATTGTGCTGGACTATGTTAAACAGCACATCCCTAATGCCCCATCCCTCGCTGCTTCTTTCTTAAGAATGCACTTCCATGATTGCATTGTCAGGGTAAACTTCTGCCTTTTTCTCTTTTATATTTATATTCGACCTTTGATTCGGCTTTAACAACCATGGTGTGGCATAGAAACAAGGAGTGAAAATGATACTATTTTTATTTTCTGCGGGCAGGGCTGTGATGCATCAGTGCTTCTAAACTCCACATCTGGCCAAGCAGAGAAGAATGCAGTCCCAAATCTAACACTGAGGGGCTTTGATTTCATTGAAAGAGTGAAGAGCCTCCTCGAAGCCGAATGCCCTGGAGTTGTCTCCTGTGCCGATATCCTCACTTTGGTTGCCAGAGACTCTGTAGTAACCACTGTAAGTACAAAAAATCACCTGCATGCTTTCCATTTCCCACATAAAACATAACCATCCCAAGCACTGAAAATGGTCACTGCTTATCACAGGGAGGTCCATTTTGGAATGTTCCAACAGGAAGAAGAGACGGTGTGATATCCAATATCACCGAAGCAAATACCAACATTCCAAGCCCTTTCCACAACTTCACTACTCTCCTTACTCTTTTCAGTAACCAAGGACTTAACTTGACCGACTTAGTTCTCCTATCTGGTATAATTTACACTTAACCTACTCGTTCCGTTCATCCATAACATGTAATGACATCATTGTTTTCAGGTGGTCACACCATCGGCATATCCCATTGCCCGGCTGTTTCGCGCCGACTGTACAATTCCACCGGCCCCGGCGGAATCGACCCAACCATGGACAGCGAGTACGCTGAAAACCTCAAGGCCAACAAGTGTAAAACCGCGAGCGATAACACCACAATACTTGAGATGGACCCTGGGAGTCGGAAAACCTTCGATCTTAGCTACTACTCACTCTTGCTCAAAAGAAGGGGTCTTTTCCAATCCGATGCTGCTTTAACCACTGATTCAACCAGCTTGGCTTTCATCAACCAGCTCCTTACCAGTCCCCCACAGTTCTTCTTTGATGAGTTTGCCAAAGCCATGGAGAAAATGGGTCGGGTTAATGTTAAGACTGGATCCGAAGGCCAGATCCGGAAGCAATGTGCCCTTGTCAACAACTAAAATAGAAAGGGTTTTTTGTTCTTTTCTTTGTTTCCTTATTTTGTTGTTGAGATTTTTTATTTATAGTGTCGGGGTTAAGGGAATAAAACAGGTGAAGACAACTACTTGGAGATGGGACTCTTTCGGTTTGTTCATGTAGTTTTCGGTGTGATGTCGTGCGCAATCCAGCTCACTGTTTTTTTTGTTCTTTCTGACCTTTATGTATTAAGTTGGACTTGTGAATAATAAAGGGTAAACTGTATTTTTTGTCACCTAATTTTCATAAGTTTTTATTTTGAACATTGTAATTAAATAAAAAATTTGAATTTTGACACTACTGTTAACAATCATTTTTATTTTAGTCACCCATAGTTAAAAAAAGAAAATTCATTTTATCTTTTTAATTTCTTTTTTTCCAGAATTAATTTTAGTTCTTTTCTAATAAAAAGTGAAAACTTAGATTCTTATAAGAGAAAACCCGAGTTTTTACAGTGAGTTGAGTTACAGGAAAATAAAACTTGCCTTTCATTTCTGTAGCGGAAAAAATCAATTCCCTATAAAATTCTGGGTTTATTGTTTTCTTTTTTGAAAGTAGATAAAAGAAACTCTAAAAAAAGAAAAAGAAATGACTGACTAAAACGAAAACTTATTAAAATTGAGTGACTAAAATGAGAGTAAAATGACCTTGCGTAGCCCCAAACTAACGAGTGACCAAAATGAAAACTATTGTTAATGGTAGCACCTAAATTTTAAATTTTCTTTTAAATTTTTATGCCCAAAATGAAAATTTATAAAAGTCGGGTGACTAACTATATAGTACCCAATAATAAATTTATTTTATTATCTGGTTTTCTTTCTAAGGATAATTTAATTACACTGTCATGGAGTTCATCCGTGGATTTGGCTATAACATTCTTTTAACCCCCACAATGGTAAATTATTAATTGGCTAATGCCATTGACGATGAAGTATTCTGGTAAATGTTTACCATGGTTCTTAAGGAAATTGGAGATGAAGTCAATAACGTCAAGGTAATAATTGAATAAGGGTAGGCTTACGTTTTCAACGTTGAGATAATTGCTTGGTCCCCCCTACCTAATATTCCTCTTGGCTACGTAACTTGCGTTAATTACAAAACACCGATGGATCTGCCATTGCCAAACATAGCTTCATTGTTTTTTGTTTCCCTTTCCCCTTTCGATTTTTTATAATTCAATTTATTACATATAATTACTTTTAAAAAATTAAATTTTAATAAATAATAGTTAGTTATTTAAGTTTTGAACTTGTAATAATATTACTAATGTATTTAAATATTTTTAATTAATTATGAAAATTATTTATGAGAATTATATAGGGTTTATTATGTATATAAAGTAGGCTTGGGAATTAATGTTGATATCAATCATTTTAAACACGTAATTTAACAGTAAAAGAATATTTTATCCCTTAATAGATTGGTTATATTTTATCGTGAGCGGCCAATTCGATAATTATATATCACATCAACAATTTTTTCCATGACAGATCAGATAGAAGTCTTTTTCCTTATATCTTTTTTTTGAAAGTATATATGGAACAACAACTAAGGTTTCCTTTCGTTCAGTGTTTAACTGCAGTGAGGCACGATTGGAGTAACTTTTTCACTTCAAACATATTGAAATGCTGTTTGGATGCACTGGTGCAGTGCAATTGGACGATTCAAATCTCACTTAAGGATTAGTCTGTGGACTAAAGCTTGAACCTCCAGTAAAGGGTAGTGAAAAAGTAAGGTTTTTGGTTTGACAATAATGCTCATACTTTTATCTATGATTTTCCTTTTTTATCCTTAAAAGTTGAAATAATTGTCTACCCAACCTTATTCATTTTCATGTTTGAGAAACTTTAGCATATTATTGTTGAGATTTTATTTTTTTAAGTGTCGAGGTTAAGGGAATAAAACAAGTGAAGACAACTACTTGGAGATGGGACTCTTTCGGTTTTGTTCATGTAGTTTTCGATGTAATGTCGTGCTCAATTCAGCTCACAGTTTTTTTTTTCCTTTCTGTCCTTCATGTATTATTAAGTTAAGACTTGTGGAATAATAAAGGGTAAACTATACAATTGGGGATCCAATTTTATAAGTTTTCATTTTGGCTAATAATAATAATAAATTGTATTTTCTTTATTGAAGTTGTACACGATTATTACACTTTTGAAGTCATTATACTATGCTTAAATTTGAAATCTATATTTTTTTTGTAAAAAATAATAGCATAAAATGAAACATCAACCAGTTACATCTTAACCCAACATCAGTCGAGTTAAATCAACTAACAATAAACTTTTCACCATATCTGGGAGATCGTTGTATACTTGCAAACTTGAAACTCTAGGAGTATAACATTTAGCCATATGATTGGCAACTTCATTATGAATTCTTGGAATATGATGAATTCGTACTCTCCAACTCTTTCTCAAGATTTGATGCAACAATCGTAACTCTACCAAACTGCTATTTTTCTCCCCCACCAGCCAAAAGTAACTCCACCAGTAGTGCATTATCACATTCAATTGTATATGTCTAAAACCCTTCTCCGGGCCAAAAGTAGGCCTTCCAAGATTGCACTTACTTGTACTTTGAAGACAGAATCCTTGGCTATCGAGAAACCACGCAACCAATTAGCATCTGAATCTCAAAACATTTCTCCAATGGATGAAGAAAGACTGGTGGTTGAGACCGCACCATTCGTATTAAGTTTTATCCAACCCCTCTCCAGCCGAGCCTAATGCAACAATGTGCGCATAAGACTTAGCTGAAACAAACTCGAACCAGATTCTGCATAGCTCACCCAAGTATAACATGTAACCAATAGCTTGAACACAACTATGGTTGTTAGAAAAAACAAATGAGTTTCGGTCTTTCCAAAGCAACCAACATATTATAGAAAATAGAGTTTGTCAAACCGTACAATTCCCTATATTTTGCATATTCCAAAGAAATCACTCATCAAACGGAAGAGAGAAAAAAACACCTTGATCTCACCTTGAAATTACCAATAGCCACACTGATCTAGCAAACGGGTGATCTCAGATCACATGGGATCCCATTTCCAGCACACTACTACATCTATGGCAACTCTCATCGCTTGTCATGTGTTTCCTTACCCGCTTACCATTCGTCAATAATTTGTTTTGCCACAAAAGCCAAAGGAAAACACGAACCCTCTGAGGTGTCTTCGCTTTCCAAATCATCTTCCAACTCGTAGTAGGAACCATGTCATCAAGAACATGCATATTCATATATATTTCAGTTGTGGAAAATGTTGAAAAATGTGCCCATGTTGTAGTAAACATGTAACTATTTTCTATTTATTTGAACGATGAATAAATAAATAAAGTTAATTTCACATTTCACTATTATGCCTTTTGTATTTATGTCTTTTATATTTTGCATGCATAGTGAAATTGTGACAAGCAAATATTAGCTCATCAATTATCTAAAGTTCAAACTGAAGATAAGTTGTAACGTCCCAAAATTTTTAATTCTTGTTTTTGTGTTTATGTGACATAAGTACTTCGGCATTCTCCTCTTTTCCCCAATTTTTCTGCTATTCTATTCTTCTTTGCTTTGCCGAATTTTTTCTCCCTAGTCCACCCTCTCTGTTTGATTTTTCTACTAGCCCACTTTCCGGCCAACAATTGTATACACTCATTCTGTAAGTATCTGACTGCCTCTATTTTATCGTTTCTTAGCCAGTTCCTAAAAAGGATTGTTTTGGCTCTCTTGGTTTAGGAAAAAAATCAGAAATCAGTTGTAGCTTCACAAGCAAATTGAGCGTTAGAAATTTCGGTTCGTTGCCGGTAAGTGTTTAGGTTCGCTATCGATTTTGATGTAGACGATTTTCAGTTGTGAGTTTTCGTTAGTGATCTAAATTGGGCTCTCATTATTGATTTTTAGGTCTTGGAGTGCTTGGGAGCATATTTGCAGTGAAACGATACCAGGTCTATACTCGAAACAGAAAAATAAGGGATTCAGCGAAAAGCTGAAATTACTTGCTATTTGGACAGCAGCAGTAGGCTAAATTTGAAAAATCACCATAAATTGTGAAAATCAAATTAGAGGATTAAAAAAATATGGGATTAAATATATTTGAGTCTAGTTTCTCATAGAAGAAACAAAGTAAGCAAAATAATTTCATATTATGAGATATTTGAATTTTAGTGAGATAGGGTCAGAATGGTTTTGGAATCCACTATCCTAGCTTTGGAAAATTATTAAAAATTGTATAAAAATAATTATGGGTTAGAATTTATATGTTTAAAATCTTGAATGGGTTTATTTTCAAGAGAAATAAACGGTAACATCATCCAAATTCTGTAAGAGAAGATAATTATTTTTTAGTACAAAAAGGTCAAAACTGTCAGACAGCAGAACATGGGAAACTTTAAAGAATAAACTGTACTTATTGGCTAAACCAAAAATTCTGAAAATTTTATGGTAAGAAGATATGTGAGTCTAACTTCAGGGAAAATTTGCGGATCTTAATTCGAAATTCTTTAGCTTAAGATACAAATAATTTAGTAACAGTGACTCAAGTAGACAGCTTTAAAGGATCATATAAGTAAATAGTGGAAACACATATGAATAATTAACTAGCACGGGTTACATTAAAATGAATCACGAGGCCAAGGCCAATTTGGGCCATGTGGGCCACACGGGCGTGTGGACCTACACGGGCGAACATCATGTGCTTGTAGGCCCATTTTCACTGTTTTATTGCTAAGGTTGCACGGGTCGCCCGAGTCGACTGTGGACCTATTGTAGGGTCGGTAAGCTTACCTAGACCCTTAATTGAGTGAAATGACTATATGACTGATATGATTAAGCCTGATGATGTCCAACTGATTTGATACTGTATGCCCTGTTTACATGCATGATATTATGTTATAGCATGTCATATCTGTTTATTGCATTGCATTGGGTTGAGGGGATTGTAATGTTCAGAGGAAATGTACTAAAACGCCTCGACCCTAATTTACTGGTAGCTAAGCTACAAAATACTGTCTAGTGCCGCATTCGATACTACTTGGAGTGTAGGGATAGGTGGGTTGATTATATCCTCACATGGGGTGTAGGGTTGGATGGAGATGGTGTGTAGAGGCTGGATGGGTAGGATTTTTGTGACTACATATCTATTACTGCTACTGATATTGTGATGGGCTAAAGCCCTACTTCATGACTATTTCTGTACTGAGATGGGCTAAGGCCCAAACTGGACTGATACTGATCCTGAAAAGGGCTTAAGCCCAGACTGTGATTATCTGTTTACTGTCTGTACATTTGTATAGGGATTACACACTGAGCTTATGTAAACTCACCCCTTCTATTTAATCTGTACAGATAATCCCCAGATATAGGCGGATCGGTGCGGCGGAGGACTCAGTGGTGGCCACACGACTTTATTTACACTATTTATTACCTATTTATGATTTTACTTTTATTTGGGAGTATTTTGCTGTCATTATGGCCTTTACGAATTTTGGTTTAAAATTTGGATTTTATACGGTTTTATGATTTAAATCTACTAGTGTTAGGTAAAACTCGGGTTTTCAATTGAAATTAATGTTTTATCAAAAATACCACGAATAAGAAAACTGTTTAAAAGCTTCTACAATAAAAATAAAAAAACGTTTTGAAATTGAATAACGATTTGTAAATGAATATATTTTGGAAACGAACGACAGGATTTGAAATTAACATAAGAAAATGAAAAAAATGGTTACATAGAAAAAGGGATTTAGCAACGACATATTTTTTTGAAAAGCACTACCATGTGACATCGTCAGATTCGGCCCTAACGTCTAGGTCGGGTTTGGGGTGTTACATAAGTGGCATTGTAAAGAACGTTTACATTGAGAGAAAGATAACTTACTCTAGTAGATAATCTAAATGAGTCCGTAATTCCGTAAAAGAATCAAAGTGAGCATTTGATTCAAACACTGATAAGGATTATTTTGCCGTCTACAATTCCAATTAGGGAGATGACTAGTCTTGGCTATTAGAGAAATTAACTCCACGAGTAGAGACATAGATGTATTCATTGATAGAATGATACGTTGGACTGGACCCAAGATGAATTAATTTTGAATTCGTTTGTGAATTAACTCACTTGTGACATTCATGGTGTGATTTACCTAAATCCTGAGTTAGTCACTGACCATACGTATACAACTCATGTGCTTTGATATAAGTGGAGGTTTATGCTCTAAAGATAATCGAGCCCATAGCCTATATGTTGGGTACATGACTTGTGCAAGGCATGGCTTTACTAGCAACAGTGGAATTCATAGCTCAATTAAAGAGTTAATGATATTCTCTCATTGGCATTATGTGGATTGATAAATATGAAACGTGGCCACGGGTTGCTTATTCTCAAACGAGCAATTTATCACAGTCATTTGTTGATAGTGATCATATTAATCGTTAATAAGACACAATGGTGACAATGAGATAAAATAGGATTCTATTGAATGAACGGGCTTAACTCAAAAAAATCAAGGATATCATATGAGGGTAACGCAAACATGACAAGGTCATTAGAAAAAGCAGTTGGATGAATTGCTTTCGTAAAGAGTATACAATAAGAAGTTTTCAATCATGGTACTTGTTGTGGACTGGCTCCATGATTAAGTAATTGTAAATTATCGAAATGATGCTTCTAGACATAATTGCAATCATTAGAGTCTAATTGTATATGTTTGATTGGTCCCTCCGCTAGCTCAACAAAAGCTCGATCGGACTGCATTTGAATTAGAAGTAAATTCTATCACTTTGAAAATAATTTAATTGAGTCGATTTATTCAATGTAAAATTAAATTTGGCGGTCATTAGAATTGTTTAACTAGATAATTTAATTAAATAATTTTCTTGAAAAAATAATTTGAAAAATATAAGAAATTTTTTGAAAAATTAATTTTAATCAAGTAAAATTTTAAATTAATCAAATCAATTAAAATTAATATGATATTTTTGGAAGTTAATTTTCAAGTCAGACAATTGGCCTAATGAGTAATTGAACTTGAAAATTGGACCTGAGATTGTAAATTAGGCCCGAGAGCCAAAAATTGAGACCAAGACCCAAAAACTAGTCAAACCTATCCCGGTATGTGAAACTGAGCCGACGGTCTAACCAGTGGCTAGATCGGGTCATCATTGACCCGGACCGAACCGGCTCGGGATGCCGTAAGGGTGTCACACCTACATCATCGGACACGGCGATGCCGGTGGCTACAACAGCAGTGTCCTGGTGGCCGGTGGCGGTTGGTCATTAGTGATTGAGTAATGGAAGGGTTACAGTCCTATTGGGACTCTACCAGAGAATTTGATTTCAGATTAATTATTCCAAAAATAATATTATTTTAATAATTTAATATTAAATTTAATTTAATACTTATCTTAATAGTATTTTATTTATTTAATATTAAATTGATTATCTTAATATTTAATTTAATTTAATGTTTATCTACAAGATAAATATTATATTATTTTAATAAGATTTAATATTAAATTTAATCTAATAAGATAAATATTATATTAATTTAATATTAAAGTGATTAAGTTTAATTATAGTTGAATCCTCTAAACTCTCTCTATATAAAGAGAGCATTGGGTCATTATTTACACACACTTGAATTTAAGAAAAAGTTGTAGAGAGAAAATTCTTTAAAGAGATTATTCCAGAAAAATTCTAAAGCTATTTTTCTTATTTATAACTTGACCCAAAAATTTAGAGAAATTACAAAATTACCCCACTGGTAATTTTCTTGAAAACTTTTCTAATTCGAAACGAGCCTACACTCGGCAGACTTGAGCTTAAGGATAGCGAAAAAGACTACTTGGTCGAAGAGCTCATCCTAGACGAATCAAAAAGGTACAATATTGATTAAGTGTTTATTACTTTGGATATCAAAATCAAGATCCTATTTTGGAAAAAATTTTAAAACTCTAGTTTTTACCTAAATTTATTTTCTGCTGCGTTTTCTAAACTCATTTTTTCTAACAGAAAAATCATATTTCCTCATCCATTTCCATGCTAAATGATCTTGACCTGTATTAGGAGAAGAAGGTAAGAAAGTTGTGATATGAGAGATAATATGATCTGATACAAGATAACATAGACAAGACCAATCTCAACTTCCACTTTCCGTAACCAACTCACAAACACGTAGTATATCATTCGGTTGTCCAGCACCTTTATAAAATATAAGAAGAGGCCCTAATTGTCAGATCCACACATCATTCCAAAATTTTGTAAGCTAACCATCCCCAATAAACCAATAAACATTAGCAAATACTTCAGGCAAGACCTTTATCATCAATCTCCAAAGAAACAAATAGTTACTTTGTAACAGCCCTCCTAATGGAGACTTAATATCTAGTTATTGTTTGGCAGATAAGTTGCTTAATCCGAGTAGAATTGAGTAAGTAAGTTTTTTTTTTGGCTGAGTAACGTACTATGTGGGATTCGTTGTCTGGCGAACTTCAAGTTTTGGCGAACTCTAGGGTTTGGCAGACTCTTCTGTTGAGTATCCGCCCACCCCAGATTGTTGGCGAATTTGTTAAGTTCGTAGTTTTAATAGATTTATTTCTATATTTAGTGTATATTATGATGACTTAGTTAATCATGTTGGGGTTTAGTTGAGACTTAGTTAGTACTAAACTAAAATATTGTAGATGATTAGACTTAAAACTTATTAAGTGCATTTAATCACAGGAATCAAAGGTGTTAGTGGGATTATATGATTTTCCCATTAAACATTGTCTTCATTGCATAAGTATATAAGGATATCGTTGGTTATCATATGTCACCTTTACATCTTCTTTTTCCCAGAATGATTCTATAAGCTTAGGAAAACCTTAGTGTAGAAAGCTTCAATGAAAAGGGTTCCCAATGTTTAGTGAGTACCTACGTTTGTACAACAGCTTATTTGTAATTTTTGGTAAACCCTTAAGTTATAATCGAAGAGATTCATGTGTTTATAGTACTGCATGCATAGACCTTAGAATTGTTCTTGAGGAAGGAAACTTCCTGATTCTGGGTTGTTTGATATTGATTCTTGAATGCATGTTAAGTTTTAATAGTTTAAGAATCTGATAGGGATATTTATCTTTCTTTTAGCTTAAGAAGCTAACGAAGGTCCTAGCAACAAGGGTAAAGAATCTGCTGAGTAGATCACTATACTAGATTTTCTAGTGAGTTCTTTCTTACTTCCATATGATATAAATTTCATTGTTGTATATATATTGTGTAAGGTACGTAATCTCTCTCAATAGCGTATAAATGGTGTCTGTGTCGTTGGTGGTTATCCAATATCATTAGAGTGAGTATGGTCTACCTGTGTTACAAAGTAAATACCCTCCTTACTGCACAAGCAAATACCATCGATATGTGATATGTGATATGTAATATGTGATATGTGATATGTGATATGTGAGATGAGATGTTGAAGCAGGAGGATTATGTTTGTGTTGCCTCTAGTTAGGTAGCTATATTGCAAATCGAACTGACAGATCACGAGAAAACATACTTGGTTGAACCGAAATGATATGAGGATTTAAGGGGGTGTATTATATGAATATAAATAACTAATATGCTTCTAAATCTAAATTTTGGGTACGAGGCTAGCATAAAGATGGGTTGAGTATTTGTTATGATTAATCTGGCGGATAGTGATTGCCCCTGTGTAGTGCTAAGTGGATATACCGAGTTTGTCTGTAATTCTATGAAAGGTTTGATATCATCTCAGGTATTATTGTGTATGATCTATATGTGCTTTCTCTGTCATTCGAACTCACTAAGTTTATTTTAACTTACTCTAGTACCTTTTCTGTAACACTCCAAACCCGATCCTTAGGGAGGATCCAGGAATGGCACGTCACTGCCTTAAAACCATTATTTTCCAAAATTGTGTCTTCCATAAACCTATTTACGGCACAATTTAAATTAATATAAAATGCAAACTATTAATCATTCAAAAATAAATAAGATAGTACGCTTTTGAAAACCATAAATACTTCATTGTAATTCCATTAGAACCATATGCTCATAATCAAGGGTTTAGATACAAAATACATTCTTCAAAAGATAAATGTCTTGAGACCACCCCTATGTCATGTACAATACAAAATATAAGAAGCCTCATGACAATAATAGTCCTCTAGCGTAGTCTTCAGAAATTCCTTTACTTTATCAACAGGCCTGAAAAGGAAAGGTAACTAAGTAAAAAAAACTTAGTGATTTTTGGAGGAAAATATTGCAATATACATATAACTCGTATAAACTTTTCTAATTCAACACAGACACACAATTCGACAGTTGGTGGATTCCAAATATAGACAGACTATACGCCAGACACTATTCCTTTTGCGTGTACACTATGCCCATCCAATCATACAAACCACTTTCTTCGTGTTAGCCACAAACCCTAGTCCATATTTAGAGCCATATCGTTCGCTCATTCATTTTCCTTTGTCATGATTTGCCAGTCTGGTTTGCAATAACACTTGTCCTACTAGAAGCTACATGACCATTTTCATGTATCGCGATTTGCTAGTTCAATGCTCATTTTATTGAAGGCAATGCCATGAATCCATGTTCATACTTTAGATCACATTATTCATTTTAGAAGCAAGAGGGTAGTGGCATAAACATGAAGAACGGTTCTTACATTTTTAACACGGATAGACCAAACCAAACTAATACAATAATCACCCATCATACTTGCACAAATATTTCATCTTCACAAAATATATATACTTACCTTAAACCAAACATAAAAAAAAAGGCATTACACACACATGGAGTAAGAAGGAACTCACTAGAAAACATAACAAGATTGAACTGCAAGATCTTTGCCCTTATCATGAAAACCTTCAAGAGTGACTTGAGTTATAATATAAATAGTTAAACTTATCAAACTATATACCAGAAAACTAAACAACTTGTAAGTAACATCATCATAAAACCCAGATTCAGGAAATTTCCTTCCATACACTCAAAATTGACGCTAAAGCGCGCAACTCAAAGGTCATGTAAATAACCACGAGATTACCTAAGGTTCATCGACATTTACCATATGCTAAAACAACGAAAGATTTGGTTGAATACAACCAACCCAAATCTTCAAGCAAGCTTCTAATCTAAGGTTTTATTGAGAGAAAAGTGCAGAGAAAGTTTGAGAAGAAAATATGGGCACCAGGGAAAACATAAAACTTGTTCAATAAGCCAATACCAACCATATACAACTATACACAAAAGTTGGGTTTAGTGGATAAGTCTGATTAGCCCACTAAACACCCTCGATTCCTATGACTAAGTACTTTCTCTCTCATCATAAATTAGTTCTATTCTAATCAATTCTCATTCGTCTAACTAAAATGTTCAACTAATAAAATAATAAAATAATACATAGTTCTTCAACTAAAGACTTAACGTAATTGTCTAACAACTGGGGTGGCATATACTCTACAAGGGAGTCCACTAAACCACTAAGCTTGCTCAACATAGACTTCACCCAAATGCGCACACATAGACTTACATGCTTAGTCACATTTAATACTTTACCCACTCAGATCTTGCCCTAAACACCATACTTCGATAAACAGTATTCAAACACTAGGACTTTGCAGGGTGGAATGTTACATTTTTCTTTTCAAGAGTGTCTATTGAAGGAAGAGAATTCTGAAAGGACTATGCTAGAGCACTGTTGATTGTGAGCCTTTTGTTAATTTTTGTATCATGCATACCGTGGGTTGGGTGGCATGTACAAACATTTTGTATTACCTCTTTTAATGATTTGTAGTTTTTGTTAAACTCTATTTTATGAAATCTTTTGTAAACTCCAATAGTATATGTGTGTGTGTGTGTGTTTGATCCAATGATCTATGGTTTTTGAGATAATATTTTAGTCGTGTACACCAAACTGTTTTGAATGATAATTAACTGCCAATGATGCACTTGAAACTTTTCTAAGGGAATAACTCTATCGACTTTTATAAGGCTTTCGCTAAATGTTCTGTCTAAAATACTTTTCTTGGCATATATTTAAATTGATTGTTTTGTTCTTGTCGTATTGAGGATTACACCAATATCTTAAGTTTTTGTAAATTTTAAATGCTTTTACTAAACTCGTATGATTTTAAGTTGTGGCATACCAGACTCGGATCCAATTATTCAGGTTGGGTAACGTGTGTTACATACTTCTTACAATGGACATTTATATTTATTCCTCAACACTTTGACTCAAAGAGCATCTACTTTCGAGAGAAGCTAAATTTAAACTTTAACAAGAAAAATTTATTTTGACCAGCTAACCTCCTAAATCTTAGTCCTCCAACATCGAGAGGACGACAACAATCATCTTCTGTATTTGGTCAAATGCTTATATGAATTTTAAAAATTTAATACCTTAACTTTTATAATTAGTCCATCTACATACTTTATTTGGTCAAAAACTTATATGAATTTTAAAAAATTTACTGATAAATTCAAATTCATTACAATATTATTTATTATTATATCAATGAATTTAATAGAATAACTGGGACTTCAAAATTTTAGATTTAAAAAAAATCTATAAAATAAGACAAAAACTTATAATATATTAGTCAGTAATTTAATCCCAAAATAACTAATCCATCAAAATGATATTAGTAACATTTATTGCTTGCTCCCCCCCTATGCCTAATGTGCCTGTTGGGTGCATAGCTTGCGTTAATAAAAAGCACCGATGGCCTGCCACGGCCATACATATATAGATTGTCTCGTTCATTGTTTATTGCTTTATTTCCTTTAATTTATCATAAACATACCTTCAAACTTGATTTTTCGTTCTTTTGAATCTCTGGAAACCAGCTGCTCGTTAACACTGTTATGCACTACAAGATTTTCAGGCCAAAAAAACTGCTTTAAATTTCAATAAATCCGTAGCTTCATACCAAATGAACTCAGCGCAAGAGAGAGTCGAAAGAGATGTATGATTTAAAATTATAATTTATTATTCCATGAATCCAACTTAATACATGAAGATATTGCTTACAAAATCACACCGATTGAATGAACAACAAATACAGTTCCAGCCCCATGAATTTCACTACAGTTTTGAGTAGACAACGAAGTTCATTTCACCCGCTCCATTCCCTTTATTCACATAACCCCATTCCTATAAATAAATAATATTTTAAACCAAAGAAAAAGAAAAGACAAAATTCTCTTTTCTTAGCTGTTAACAAGTGCACATTGCTTCCTGATCTCGCCTTCGGATCCAGTCTTAACATTAATCCGACCCATTTTCTCCATAGCTTTGCCAAACTCATCAAAGAAGAACTGTGTGGGGCTGGAAAGGAGCTGGTTGATGAAAGCCAAGCTAGTTGAATCAGTGGTTAAAGCAGCATCGGACTGGAAAAGACCCCTTCTTTTGAGCAAGAGTGAGTAGTAGCTAAGATCGAAGGTTTTCCGACTCCCAGGGTCCATCTCAAGTATTGTGGTGTTATCGCTCGCGGTTTTACACTTGTTGGCCTTGAGGTTTTCAGCGTACTCGCTGTCCATGGTTGGGTCGATTCCGCCGGGGCCAGTGGAATTGTACAATCGGGGCGAAACAGCCGGGCAATGGGATATGCCGATGGTGTGACCACCTGAAAAACAATTCATTAACACATATGATATGACACAGAAACGGAAGGAGCCGAAACCGTAAAATAACGATAGTAATTATGTTATACCGGATAGGAGAACCATGTCAGTTGTGTTAAGTCCTAGGTTATTGAACTGTGAAAGGAGAGTAGTGAAGTTGCTGAGAGCGCTTGGAATGTTGGCAAGTGCTTCGGTGATATTGGATATTACACCATCTCTTCTTCCTGTTGGAACGTTCCAAAATGGTCCTCCCTGTGATAAACAGTGTCGATTTTCATTTTTGGATGGTTATGTTTTTATGTTGAAAATGGAATAGGGGTGATTTTTTTGGTTTACTTACGATGGTTACTACAGAGTCCCTGGCAGCCAAAGCGATGATATCAGCACAAGAGACGACGCCAGGGCATTCAGCTTCGAGGAGACTCTTCACTCTATCAATGAAATCGAAGCCTCTCAATGATAGATTTGGAGTTGCATTCTTTTCTGCTTGGCCGGTCGTGGAGTTTAGAAGCAGAGATGCATCACAGCCCTGGAAAAAAAAACACATCGTTCTCATTCCTTGTGTTCATGTTTTTTTATTCATAGAGTGATTAAACGGAGTGATTTTATCATTTTTTAAAACATTAATTAACAATAATTTAAAATTTCTTAAAAGAGTTTGAAATATATATATATATATAATTAGAAAAGCTTTTGTTTACGAAAAAAGTCGAAAGATGAAAAATGAACAAAAACATAATAATAATAATAATAATAATACTTAATTTGCTGTTAAAAAATTCCAAATCAACCAATTAAATGTATGGCAACATATTCAAAGATGTCAAAAACAAATATCGGACATAAATATTATAAGAAAAATGAATAATCCCATAGTGGAAAAAAGTAGGGAAAAATGGGTACAAGTTTACCCTAACAAAGCAATCATGGAAGTGCATTCTTAAGAGAGCGGCAGCGAGTGATGGGGCGTTAGGGATATGCTGTTTAACATAGTCCTTCACAATATGCTCAGCTTTAGGACAGCTGGTGCCATAGAAGTACATCTGCAATTGAGCCTGTGTTGACCCAATCAATGCTAAAACAACAACAACAACAATCCCTAGAGAACTTGTTCCTGCCATCTTTGACAGAATTTGAACTAACTTCTGTTTCTAGACAGCCAAGTTTGATGTTGTTATGGTATGGAAAACAAGGGACGTTTATATAGGCGTTGAGTTTAGCTACTAAGACATTAAAAAAAAACAAATAAGATAGTGAAGCCTGTGTTATCCATGTTACCTTTTATATTAAGATATACTGTATTAAGTACTGGATTTAATGGGTAAAATGAGTTTGTATTGAGTTAGTGCTGAACAATCTCAAATTGGATTTGAATACAAGCTTGAGTTCCGGAATAAATAATTAAATTTGCAGTGAAACATGAAAATTGAACTTATATTTTATTACCTTGAATCGAGTTTGAAGTATTGAAATAAATTTTAATTAAGCTAAAAAAATCGAATTTTAAATCTCAAAAAGATTAATTATGCCAGTCTCTTACGGACAATGACAGAAAGGATTCCAAGTGTCACATCAAGGGTAGGTACAATTTATCCAAATAAACAATTTGTTATGCGGATATTAAGCTTTGCTTTCCATCTCAATCAAATTAGTTTATTAAATTATAAGTAAATTGTAATTATACCTCATACTTTTTGATTCAAATTTAAAATTTTATTTATTTAAACTCGAAACAATTCGACTTTTAAATAATCTTAACAAATAAATCTAAACACCAAACGACTTGATCCAAAACATCGAGTTTCCTAACAATTTGAGAACTCAAATTGACCCGATTCAAATTAACCAACCTTAAAATAAACATAAGCCTCAAATTCAATTTATCTCAAATTCAAAATAATAATAACTCAACTTTTGATTTAAAATTTTTAAAACTTATATTAATCAAATACAACTTAACCTACCTAAAATTAACTCGATTCACCTAATTAATAGATCTAGTTTTAATAGTGGTTGGCAGCTAAGCTAAGCATGTTAAACACCGAGATTTAATGGATTAATTCATGAATTTATCCATGTGAGATAAGAACAATATAATAGAGTTGAATAAAATCAATTGGTTGGCCTGCTCGATTGCTATTGTATATTATATACTTTTCAATTCAATAATTTGATATCAGTGTCACTTTTCTATAACTAACAGTGAATCAAGTTTAATATATGATAGTTTGTGTATTATTTGTGTCCTGTCGTGTTAATTTTGTAAACGTAAAATTTGGATTAGTGTTTTCAGTTTGGCATATGAATGTAATTATTTTCTTTTATAGGCAAATATAAAAATATAACTTGATTTAGTGTTGATGAAAATTAAGGATGGATGTAATATGTGATACAGGGCGAACACAGAAATTTTTAGGGAGTCGAAATGAAAATTTAATTTTAATAGTCTATATATATATTTTATAATTTTTAAAGGATTAAATAAGATTTTTATAATTTTAAGAGGGTCAAAGTATAATTTTACCTTTATTAATTTAAAATTTTAAAATTTTTAAAAAGTCTAAATAGCAATTTTTTATTTTAGGGAGGTCGGGCCTTTGTCAGCCCCTAAATTCGCCTATGATGAAATGCATTGGAATAATTATCATAAAATTTACAATATAAATATATTTAAATTTAAATTAATAGAATAAATTAAAATAGCACCCAATGATAAAACTAGAATTAGAAATAAATATAAATTTTAAAAAAACTTTTACGTTCTTATATAATAGTTTAACTATCATTAAATAATATTGATAAACATTGAAAGCCAAAATCTTTTAAAATACTATTAATTAAGTTTCATATAATTTGAGCTTGGAAAATAATTTTTCTGGGTCAACTTTGACATCATTAATTAGTTAATGATTGTTCCATTTTATATCATCTTATAATATGCATATGGGAAAGGCATGTGCTGCTTGCCTTGTAAGGTTAAAATTAGTTGTATAAAATACCTTGAAGATGGACTGATTTTAGTAGGTTCATTAATTAAAACTCACTATGTGGCACGATAATTACAATTTAATAATGCATAAACAATACTCCCATAAATTTGTAAGGAGAGAGTAGTATTTGGTTAATTCAATGCAGTTTTTTGTGCCTTACGTTTCGGCTGTTTATCTTTTTAATCTATCTTATTTGCTAAACTTTCGGTTTTTTTATATATATAATTCTTTCAATTATTTGATCTCGGAATTCAACTATTTTATATTGAAGAGTTGAATTCATTTTCATTTTTCAAATAAAAAATATTGGTGCTGTCTATCCATTAACTAGATTAGGCTCGCTCAAAAAGTGAAAGGACTTGAATAAAAATATAAGCCTAAAAAATGGGATTCAGCAAAAAAGTAAAACTTATTTAAAAATGGATAGAGTCTCAGGTAAGGATTTTTGGTCTGGGCCCGACCCAAATTAACAAAACGACAAAAAATCGTGTTGTTTTCTTGTTGTTTTGCTGCTACTTTTTTTTCTCATTGTTTTGCTAACATTTCACTATTATGTTACTATTATTTTGTTGTTATTGTTTAGATATAGTATAAATATTGTTTTATTGTTAATTTTGTTACTATTTTATAGGCATTTGCTTGTTAAGTTACACATATCTTAGTGTTATTTAAGTATAAATATTTTTTAATTTATTTTTAATTTGTTGAGAAATATTTATTTTAATGTTTTTAGTAT
Organism: Gossypium raimondii; assembly: GCF_025698545.1. Classification (NCBI taxonomy): domain Eukaryota; kingdom Viridiplantae; phylum Streptophyta; class Magnoliopsida; order Malvales; family Malvaceae; genus Gossypium; species Gossypium raimondii. Next base: position 17,654,448 of record NC_068577.1, on the reverse strand, counting down.
TTTTGATGTATTATATTTAAAAAAATTATATAAAAAATTAATTTGAACTGGTCGGGTTCTAGTTTTAACATTTTTATCTAAGTCAAGTTTGGACAAAATCTTAAACCCATTTTTCGGGTCGAGTCGAACCCGAACCTAGCAAACGAGCCTAGAATTTTGACAAAGCGCAGCCTAACCCATGAACAGGCCTAACTCTCCTTTTTAGTAATTTTATTTATTTATTTATAATTTTAAGATATTCATCATTATATATATAATTGAAGTTATTATGATATTATTTCAATAGGAAAAAATATAAAGGAATAGCAAGTAAACGCTGTAAAGAAGATTAGGCAACCTTTTGATGAATAATATGGATATCCATGCAGGTCCAATTTTGACTTTCATCCCTTTACGAAAATTGAGAATCTAGTCTGTATATTTTATTTTATCAAAATTTAATCTTTATATTTTATGAAAATTAAAAGGTTATTCTAATTCAGTTACATTGTCAAATTTTGCTAATTTGAAAATAATTAGTTTAACAATTTATATTTATATGCATAGAATTAACAAAAATCAGCATTGTATCAATTTATATGCGATAAATTAGCAAAAAATCAATAATTTAAGTTTATGTGTTTACAACCAATTAGATTAATTTCTTAGTTTTTGTATGATAGTCACTAAATTCTAACAAATTAATGTAGAAGAATTAACTTCTCATACTTCAGAAAGTAAAGAGATGAGTTTCATAATTAAACCATTTATAATTTATATATATTATCAGGTAGCTCAAGTAATCCTATAGTGGTTGATCGAGTCGTAGGCCTAGTTTAGGAATGCTTTTCAAAAGTAATTTTAAAAAAAAAAACACTTTTGGGGAGAAGCTAAAATTTTTAACTTTTAGAAAGAGTGCTTTTGGGCCAATTTTTTGCTTGAGAGAACTATTTTTTCCCTCAAAAAATAATTTGTTTAGGAATGCTTTTATCCCAAAATTGCTTCTTATAAGCAATACTAAACTGTCCCTTAGTTTGATTGGCATGGGCATTATTTCCAAAGTAGGAATACGTGAGTTTGAATGCACTGAATGCATTATCCTCCTATTTATGGGTTAGGGAGCGGTTATGGGTAGTCTTAGATATTGTGTCAAAAAAATCAAATATGATCAGAACCTATAATGAGATAATTCAAAAAAAAAAAAAGAGGTAATCCTATAGTGCCTAATTATGCTCTCAGTTCAAGTACTTTTTGCACATTTAAAATTTAGTCCTTTTACTTTTAACCCAAAATTTTAATCCCCTCTACCTTTTTGATTTAATAATTAAACTCCACTTGATAATACCAATGGAGTTTAGCTAAATTGGATTATATGTCTTTCTTTTTTTTAAAAAAAAAATCTCATGTGGGTAATAACATGCATGAAAAAGCCAAATAACCAAATAAAATGGTTACATATCAGGTTGTAAAATTTCCGATTGCAAATGCATGGTTGTAAGGTTCTTTAGCACCCTTTCAGAGTGAGTTTTTTTTTTTTTTTTGTTTACATTGTTTACACACAACTTTATATTGGTTTTGTGGGTTTTTTTTAAATATATATATATATATATATATATATTAACAAAAATTATTTAGACTGTGTTATCAATTGTGCTTCAAATATTAAATAAAAAATTTTAAGAATTAAAATAGAAATACTAAATTTTAAATGTAAAACATATAAAAATTGGAAGCATAATTAAACCTCTTATAATGTTTTCTTGGAAAGTACCCTCTTATAAATTAATAGTTGAAGTTGCTTACATGAATTTATAATGCATGTCTCAAACTTAAATTTTAACATCAAGCAACAGAGATATGGTCAGGACAATGGAGATTATTAACGACATATATTCATATAATGACAGCTTCACAAATTAAAAAGTGAGAAATAATGTACAAATTGTCATTTAAAAAAGAAAAACAAAAATGAGGAGAATACGCGTACGTCTTTGAACCATGTGTTTGTTGGCATACTTCACTTTTCCTCGGCTATCCTGAGGAGTTGTTTAATCATTGTCAATTAACTGAAATTATTAAGATAAACAAAAGAAAATTTCTGACAAAGTATATGATCAAGAATAATTTTAAAGCATTTTCATGCACATCCTTTTAGGATTAGATCGCAAAATTCTATCAATTATTGACCAAACCAGCACGGGTCACATGCGCTGTTAAGAACTTGTTTTGTGCAATTATTTGTTGGATTGACTAAAGTTATGAGACGCTAAGGTATGCAAATTAAAATTTTACATTTCACAAAATTTTTAAAAATAATATGATTTTATAGTAATAAAGTTACTTGATTGGAACTGAAATCCATCTAGGAAAATTGTAAAAGGTAACGAGTTTTTCTTCGATTATTGTAATTTTTAAATTTTATTTTTCAAAATACGTATGTTTTGATATTGTTTCACTGAACATATTTTTTTTAGGGTTACTTGGACATTTTAAGTGTGAAGATTATTGAGTGAGCAAAATTCGATTCGATTCGAAAATTTTGATAAAAATTCAAATTTTAATTAAATATTTGAGTAATTTGAGTTAATCAAGTTATTCGAATCAACTTGAATTAAAAATTAGGTTTTTCGGTTTAACTCAAATATGAATTACACAATTACGTCATTTTGATAAATGTTTACATTTTCTAAAGTTAAAAGTCAAAACCATTAAGTTAAAAGGTAAAATTACGTCGTTTTGACAAATGTTTACTCATTAAGTTAAAAGGTGTTGAGACAGTCGATGGCCGCCGTTGAGCCGTGATAGACCGTTGGTGATCTCTGCACGATTTAGTTTGAGACCCAAAACAATTAGGGCACGAAATAGAAAAGGGGAAAAGTAATCTCAAAACAACTTCTATTAATTGGGAAACCACTTTTTATACAACTTCAATTCAATCCCTAACAAATTAACCAACTAACAATTTCTAGTTTAAGCTACCTACTAAACACTAACCAACTAACAACTAACTAACCCTTCAACACTCCCCCTCAAGTTGGAGGGTGATAAAGATCTTTAACCCCCCAACTTGGATATCAAATACTCATGTTGTTGGACACCAAATGCCTTTGTCATGATATCCGCAAGTTGCTCATTAGTGCGCACATGTTGTGTCTTAATTAACCCATCTCGTATTTTTTCTCTAACAAAGTGACAATCTATTTCGATATGCTTTGTCCATTCATGAAACACAGGATTTGCTACGATTTGAAGTGCTGCTTGGCTATCAGAAAGCAGCAAAGCTGGACCAAATTTGTCAAAACAGATTTCTTTTAACAAACCGTCCAACCAAACTATCTCAATAGTTGTCGATGCCATACTCATATATTCAACTTCGGCTGATGAACGGGAAATTGTACTTTGCTTCTTCGATTTCCAAGAAACAAGTGAACTCCCAAGTTTAATACAAAACCCCGTGATAGACCTTCTTGACATAGGGCACACGGCCCAACCAGAATCACAATAAGCAATAATGTGTGCTTTGTTTTCAGCTGCTAATAAAATCCCTTGCCTCAGGCTCTTTTTTATGTACCGAACAATACGAAACGCTGCTTCATAATGGGATTTCTTGGGTTTTTGCATAAACTAACTCAAATGTTGAATCGCATATGAGATATCTAGCCGAGTGTTTGTTAGATACAACAACCTACCCATAAGCCTCTAATACATCAATACATCTGATAGTAACTCACCATCACTATCTACCAAATGCACAAGCTCATTGTACTCGGCTGTGGTGAAGTTCTTATTTTGCTCAAGTGGTGTGCCAGCTGATTTTGCTTCTCCCAGCCCAGCATATGATATCAACTCCAAGGTATACTTTCGCTGACTTAAAATGATGCCCTTGCTTGACCGTGCTATCTCAATACCAAGGAAATATTTTAGTTCTCCCAAGTCTTTCATTTTGAAACTCTTATAAAGAACATTCTTTAACTCATCAATCAACCTAATATCATTTCTTGTAATTAGCAAGTCATCTACATAAACCAGCAGCACAACAATCCTATCACCTTATTCTTTTGTGAACAAAGAATAATCATGCTTGCTCTGAATATATCCACTATGTATGAGGGCCTTAGTTAACTTCAAATTCCATTGCCAAGACACTTGTTTCAAACCATAAAGAGACTTGAGTAAACGACAAACCTGATGCTCCCCCTATTTACGAAAACCCTCCTAAAGACCCATGTAAACTTCTTTATACAAATCACCTTGAAGAAGTGCATTATAGACATCCATCTGAAAGAGCGGCCAATTACGTATGGCTGCAATGCTAATGACAGCTCGAACAGTTACTTGTTTCACAACCGGGGAAAAAGTCTCTTGAAAATCTACCCTATTTTTGTAACAGCCTAATTTTCAGTGGTGACAAAATAGTGGTTTCAAGACCACAAATTTCCATCGTGTCAACTCGTAAATATTGTTTATAGAATATTTATGGAGTCATTAGTTCTGTATTAAAATTTGGCCAAGAAATTTTAACGTTTAGACAGTTAATTAAAGAAAAAGAACTAAATTGTAAAAGGTGCAAAACTTATTAATTAAAGCACTAAGAAGATTTAATAGCTTAACTAATAAATGAGGAAGGAATTAAGTAGCAATTATACCTTAGTCATTATGGTGGGATGACAACTTGGTTAAAATTGTTAAAATATAATATGATTAATGGCAAATTTGTAATTTAGACAAAATTAAAACAAAATTAAAGAATGAATAAAATAATTTTTACTTTCATTTTCTTTTGCAAGTGACAAAAATCCATTTCTATGGAGAGGAAGAGTTTTAGTTTGCTTAATTCCTTTGCATGTAAGTGATTTTTGTGCCCATTTCTTATAATTTTTATGTTTTTGAGATCGTTGCAACTAGGTCCACGTAGCTTGTGTAACACCCCTAACCCGTATCTGTCGCCAGATTAGGGTTACGAAGCACTACCTAACTCATGTCTACTAATCATATTTCATATACAAACTATATTATTATTATTTTTCCAAACCAAGTAAATCATTACTCAAGCCGAATCTTATAACCAAACATTATCATACATATATACTTCGAAACATACTTCCCAAAAGAGCTTATAACATGACCGAATATACATAATAATTAGTATCTCTAGCAAGCTATTTCTCATGGCCACTTATATACAACTCAAAATTAACTAAAGTCTATACATGCCATATGCCATAATATCAAGCTTTCAAAAATACCAAATTGTCGATTGATAGTGTGATGATAATCTTTAACGATCCCTGAGCTCGAGCTAGCTTTATATATCTATAAAACAATAGAAGAATGCACAAAGTAAACTTTGGAAGCTTAGTAAGCCATAAGCAAATAAATCATCTCAATGATATTTATAATTCAATTCAACTAGGTCGAATTCAAATAAATCTCAAACACATAAACATTTAACTAACTCATATCATTGCATATTATCACATTAAGTACTAAACTTACCTTAATATTTCATGAACATATAACTTCACACGTTCGGAATTGTTAAGATCATACGGAAATCATATAAAACTCGTACAATGACATATCCCGAATATGGTCTTACACGTTAACGCATATCGATGCCACTGTCCCAGACAGTGTCTTATACAAATATATATACGATGCCAATGTCTCAGACATGGTCTTACACATTTTCTCATTTCGATACCAATGTTCCAGACATGGTCTTACACAAAATCACACATCGGAAGTCCTAATATCATGACATCAATATCCAATATATTTACTAAGTTTCATTCGGAGCTTTCGACTTCGTAATTAAATCAATTCATGCATGAAACTAGTCATCCAATGCTCAAATCAATTCGGCAATATATATCCATATACGGACCGAATTCGGCAATATGTATCTATATACAAATCAATTCGGAAATGAATATCCATATACAAATGTAAGATAATAATTGAAGAATTTTACATTTTAGATCAAGACCCAGTTGATACTGTGGAAAAGGAAAAATTGTGGAATAGTCCTTAAACTTCTACAACTACTACAATTCAGTCCAGGTAAGTTCGTACAGTTTATAATTTAACTTCTACATGGAATGTTTGATGATATTATGTAATATGATATATATATTTGATTATAGATGATGTAAAGTTATTTGAGGAAAAATTGTTGAAATTCTATACTTAGATTGGATTGAACGCGGGATAGAGTACAGTTGAGATATGGTGTGTTATGGGGGATTGGAGTGGAGATTGTTGTGGAGTGATATATATATGTTTTCTGAGTAGACCGAGGTTTAGCATTTGTTGCAAACTCTTGTGTTACACTCTCTGTTTTGGTATGTTTCGGATCGATTAGCTTTTATGAGCATCTGGTATGTTTTGGTTGGATTATGGATCACAAAAGTTTAAAGTATTTGATGACTCGAAAAGAACTAAATTTGAGATAGAGACGTTGGTTAAAGATACTGAAAGATTATGATCTGGTTATTGATTATCATCCGGGAAAGACTAATGTGGTTGCAGATGCACTGAGTCAAAAATCGTCATTATTTGGACTTCGAGCATTGAACGCTCGTTTAGCTCTGAATGAAGATGGTTCTCTACTGGAAAAATTAAGAACTAAAAACTGTTTCTACAATGATTTCGGGACTTACAAAACAACGATCTGAATTTGTTATTGAAATGAAAATTGGTTCAAGATAATTTGACTACTGAATAAAATATTAATGATGATGGTATGTTACGTTATCGTGATAGGATTTGTCTTCCGAATGATTTAGTTTTGAAACGTGATATTCTGTCTAAAGCTCACAGTAGTACGTATTCTATTCATCTTAGTAGCACAAAAATGTATTGTGATCTGAAACAGATGTATTGGTGGTCAAGTATGAAACGTGAAATTTGTGAGTTTTTAACTAAATGTTTGATTTATCAGTAGGTAAAAGCAGAGCATCAGGTACCGTCGGGTTTACTACAACTGTTATGATTCCTGAATGGAAGTGGGAGCGAGTCACGATGGATTTTCTGTCTGGTTTACCTATAACTCCAAAAAGAAAGATTTGATCTGGGTGATTATTGATAGATTGACTAAATCTGCACACTTTATTCCAGTTATAACAGATTTTTCACTTAAAAGATTAGTAGAATTATATTTGTCAGAGACTGCAAGATTGCACAGGGTTTCAATATATATAATTTTTTATTGTGATTCAAGGTTTACATTGAGATTTTGGAATAAACTTCTCGAGGCTTTGGGCACTAAACTCTATTTCAGTACAACATTTTATCCTCAAACAGATGGACAGTCAGAATGAGTGATACAGATTTTGGAAGATATGTTGCGATATTGTATACTCGAGTTTGAAAATAGTTGGGAAAGGTTCTACCGTTAGCTGAATTCGCTTATAATAATAGTTATCAGTGCAGTATAAAGATGCCATCGTTTGAAGCTCTTCACAGAAGAAAGTGTAAAACACTGTTGTCTTGGTCTAAATTGAGTGAATCCAAAATGGTTGGAATTTATTTAATTCGAGAAACTAAAGACAAAGTCTGAATTATTCGAGATAATTTCAGAGCTGCATTTGATTGTTAGAAATCGTACGCGAACCTGAAAAAGAAAAGATATAGAATTTATTGTTGGCGATCAAGTATTTCTAAAAGTTTCTACATGGAAAAAAGTACTACTTTTGGCAGAAAAGGGAAGCTGATTCTGAGATTTATCGAATCATACGAGATTGTCAAAAGAATCGGTCCTGTAGCTTACAGATTAGCTTTACCCTCTAAACTCGAGAAAATTCATAATGTGTTCCACGTTTCAATGCTGAAACGGTACAGACCTGATCCTTCACACGTGATTCCTCATAGTGAGATTAAATTTCAATATCCAAATCTAATCTTAGGTAACAATTTTTAATGGTGACGTAACAGTGGTTTCGGGACCACAACCTTCAGTTGTGTCAACTCATAAATATTATTTATAGAATATTATGGATTCATTAGTGTCGTATTAAAATTTGGCCAAGAAATTTTAACGTTTAAACAGTTAATTAAAGAAAAAGGACTAAATTGTAAAAGGTGCAAAACTTATTAATTAAAGCACTAGGATGATTTAATAGCTTAATTAATAAATGAGGAAGGACTTAAGAAGAAATTTATTCATTATGGTGGGACGGCAACTTGGTTAAAATTGTTAAAATATAATATGATTAATGGTAATTTTGTAATTTAGACAAAATTAAAACAAAATTAAATAATGAATAAAACAATTTTTACTTTCATTTTCTTATTCAAGTGACCAAAATTATAAGGAGAGGAAGAGTTTCGGTTTGCTTAATTTCTTTGCATGTAAGTGATTTTTGTGCCCATTTCTAGTAATTTTTATGTTTTTGAGATTGTTGCAACTAGGTCCAACTAGCCCTTCTCTTCGTTTTTGAATCGGTTAAAAATTTTAGAAGTTTCCATTGATGAATATTTAATATTTTTGATGATAACTATGTATTTTAAACTTTGATTGTGTTGTTTGGTGATTTTGTGAAGTGATTTTTGTTAGATTTTGATTTTAGGACTAAATTGTAAAAATGTCAAAATTTCAAGATTAATAGTGAATTTGATGTTTATGAGGGACTTTTTAAGGGTCTAGTATATTTAAATGGAATATTTATTTGAGAAAATTGGTTAATTTGATGATTTTCGAGTTAAGATACTAAATTATAAAAATTGTAAAAGTTAGGGGTAATTGTGTAAATTCAAAAAAATAAAAGGGTATAAAATGTAAAGTGAATTGGAAGGTGAAATGTAAGCTAATAATTGAATAATTTTACATTTTAGATCAAGACCCGGTTGATACTGTGGAAAAGGAAAAATTATGGAATAGTCCTTGAATTTCTGCAACTACTACAATTCAGTCCAAGTAAGTTTGTACAGTTTATAATTTAACATCCATATGGAATGTTTGATGATATTATGTAACATGATATATATATATTTGATTATAAATGATATAATGTTATTTGAGGAAAAATTGTTAAAATTCTATACTTAGATCGGATTAAATGCGAGATAGAGTATAGTCGAGATATGGTGTGTTATGGAGGACTGAAGTGGAGGTTGTTGTGGAGTGATATATATGTTTTTCGAGTAGACCGAGGTTAAACAACTATTGCGAACTCTCGTGTTACACTCTATTTTGGTGTGTTTCGGTTGGACTAGCTCTTCTGTAATACCCCGAAAATTACTACAGTAAGAAAGTAAGATAATATCCTTGATATAGTAAAATAAGGAAATAAAGTGATAAAAAGGGTAATATTGAGTTATGTCAACATTGGGAAGTATATTATGACATATTAATTCAAGAAAGGATTAAATTGTAAAAGTGAGAAAGTTTTTTTGCCCAAGAGTAAATACTCAAAATTTGAGAGGTTAAAGTGTAAATATGAAAATTTTGAAGGACCAATAGTGTAAATATTTTAAGGGTGGAATAATCTAGAAACTAAGGAAAAGGATGAGTTAGGACCAAATTGAAAAGGTGAAGAATTTTGAGGGACTAAATTGCAATTTTACCAAATTAAGTGATGACTCAAGGATAGAATTTCAAAAGATTATAAAGGGCAAAATGGTCAAATAGAGAGAGAGAATTCTAGAAGGTAATGATGATGTTTGTGATATTTTTAATTAATTAATTAGATAAATGTTATTTAATTAATATTTTATTAAGATTTTTAGTATTATTTTATTATTAAATGATTAATATAAAAGGGAGGAAATATGTTGAAAAAAATTATCATCTTTCCATGCAACCAACGTTAGAAGAGAAGAGAAGAACGAAAGTTTTACTTTTTTTACAATTTGGTCATTTCACCAAAAATTCACTATTTTCACCTAGAAATCAAAAGAATTTCCATAGCTTCCAAGAGAGAAAAATGATAAGGAGACAATGGGGAGCTACAATGTCAAGTTAGATTCAAGAAATAGAAGCTGGAGGAGAGAGAAAATTAAGTTAAAGATTGAAATCAATAACACAAGGTAAGAACATCAAGATTTCAATATATTTTTAAGTTTGTTATTGTTGAAAAAAGCATGGAAATGATGTTATGGTAGAGTTTCCTTAAATAAAGTCTTATGTTCTTGATATATTAGTGAAGGGAAACAAGTGAAAATGATGGGAAATATTATAGAGAAAGGGAATTAGGGAGTTATAAACTTAGTAATCAACATCTTGCACTAAAACAATTTTGGACAGCAGCAGTAGGTTAAATTTGAAAAATCACCATAAATTGTGAAAATATAATTAGAGGATGAAAAAATATGGAATTAAATCTTATTAAGTCTAGTTTCTCATAGAAGAAACAGTGCAAGTAATGGAATTGTAAATCATGAGATATAATAAATTTTTGAGACAAAGTCAGAATGAATTCGGGTTCCCTGTTCTGACTTTGAAAAATCATCAAAAATTGAATAAAAATAATTATGAGTTATAATTTATATTATTAGAATTCTTATTGAGTATATTTTCAAAGGAAACAAACAAAATATCATCTGAATTCTGTACAATGAGATAATTAATTTTAATGGAGATGGGTCGGAACTATCAAATAGTGAAACAGGGAAACTTTAAAGAATAAACTGTAGTTATTGGCTATACCAAAATTTCTAAAAATATTATGGTAAAAATATATGTGCTTCTAGTTTCGTATGAATTTAGCGGATCTTAATTTGGAGTTCCATATCTCAAGATATAAATAATTTAGTGACTATGACTCAAGTGGACAGCTTTGAATTAATATATATAAATAAATGATGGAATTATAGATAATGTTACATATAAGCATATTATACATTAAGGATGTAGAATGGAGAGGAGGAGGAGGAAAATAAATGATTATTCAACTAGCATGAGTTCTCATTAAAATGACCAATTTGCATGTTTTAGGTTCAAGGACTAAATTGAATAAAAATAATATTTTAAGGGTAAATTGGTAAAATGTCAAAAAGTGACCAAATTGCATGAAATGAATTTTTTATTAATTAAATTAATAAATTCAATGAAATATTAATTTATATCAAGATTGGGTGGAAATTGAGGAAAATAGAAAATTACCAAAATGTCCCTAAATTTTGGTATTTACAATTTAGCCTGGTAAGTTCATGTAACTTAAATTATATTCATAGATGATTGAAATATATATATTGGATTGAGAAATTGATTTGAATTGTGAACATGAGAAATTGTAAATTGAATGAAATGGAAATGAAGCTTTGAATTACATGAGTAAATATTGGGTCTCGTAGGCCCTATTTGTTATGAATATAATATTTCGAGGACATGTTGTAAAGAATTATAAAAGCACGTTAATAATTTAAAAGTTTTAATTCGGATGAAATTTTGTAACTTGGTTTAATACGTATGCAAATGTATGTCTTCTAGTAATGCCTCGTACCCTATTCCGGTGTCGAATACGGGTAAGGGGTGTTACAATGTGACATCACCAGATTCGGTCATAACGTTTAGACCGGGTTTGGGGTGTTACATCTTCGGAGCCATCGGTATGTTTCGGATGGATTAGCTCTTATGAGCATCTAGTGTGTTTCAGTTGGATTATCGATGTACTCTTATTCGTAAGTCATTTATTAGATTGAAAATATCGGTAAGGTAACTTGTTTAGTAATTTTGATGGATTTGTCATATATTTGAGTTTTGAATTGAATTTTACAATTCACCGTTGGGGTTATGGCTAACAGAGAACACATATGGTATTATTATTTGATTTATTCTACTTACTTCAATAAGATTTATTGTTTTAGTACGTCGAACTTACTAAGCTTCAATGAGCTTACTTGTGTTATTTTCTGTTCTTGTAGATACTTTGAAGGTTAAACGGTCGGATCAGCATCCAAGTCACACTATCCACTTATTCTCGGTAGTTTTTTGGAATATATGGCATGTAATAGACTTGTATGTCATTACGATTGTTTTGGATATGTAAAATGTTTAGTATGATATTAAATGCAAATAATTAACTTATATGGTATATATGAGAATGAGGTAAGATGTTTTGATGCAAAAATGAATGATATGCATTAATGCAATGTTGTGATTGAGGTGCCTATGATAGGTACATTGGTTAGGTGTTAAATTTTATGAATTGATAAGTTGTGATTGATAATTCATTTTAATTTGTAATTGTATATACTTGTGGTATCTATGAGTATACATTGGTTAGGCACTTAGGATGTTGATTTGGCATGTTTTTGGCTTATTTAATGTCACTTTGAATAGGTCTTTTGGCTGGAAAATGGATTACTTAAATTCCAATTAAGCTTGAAATGGTAAACTTGTTGTTTAAGGTTCATTTTAGGTCCACACGACCTAAGACGCGGGCATGTGTCTCAGCCATGTGAGGTGCACGGCCTAGTGACACAACCATATATCATCTGATAATTTCATTGGGGTGCAAGTTAGTGAGTTACACAGCCTAACACACGACCTGGTACATTGGCATGTGGGGCAACTTAGCGAGTTACACGATCTGGCGTAAGGGCGTGTGACACGGTCATGTGACCCTACTCAGAGAGTTACACGAGTGAGGTCACGGGCTAAGAGACGGCCATGTGTCCATAGTTGGATTGTTACAAGGCCTGAGACACGGTCATGTGTCTCAGTCGTATGAGGCACGTGGCCGTGTGACCCCTATTTTGCAAATTTTTCATCTTTTTCCTAAATTTTCCAAACTGTTTCAAATTGGTCCCAAATTTTTTATAAGTTATTTTTAGGGCCTCGAGTGCTTGATTTAGTGATAATATGCATGCGTATGAATATTTTATTATGTGATTATAATATTGAATGACAATATATTTATATAGTTTTGATTGTGTAGTAATACTCTGTAACCCTAATCCGACAACAGAGATGGGTTAGGGGTGTTACAAGCTTTCTGCTGATAACCTTTACCAACAAGCCGAGCCTTAAACCGTTCAAATGAGCCATCAGATCTATACTTCACCTTATAAACCCATTTACAGCCAATAGGAACCTTACCTTATGACAACGACACCACTTCCTATGTGTCATTTTCTTCCAAAGCTCGAATTTCCTGTTTCATAGCATCAATACATCTTGAATCCAAAATGGCCTATTGATATGTTTGGGGTTCAGTGACAGAAGAAACATTAGCAAAAAATAGGTATGATATGGTAAATGAGAAGTAGAATAAAATTTGCAAATAGCATATTGACCTAATTCAAGTGCAGCAGTAGATTGGTTAGAGCAAACATGGTCTTTCATCCATTATGGTTGTTTAGGAAGGCGGGAAGTGCAACGTAACATAGGTGTAGATGTCATTGACACAATGGGTGACTTAGAAAATGATGAAACAAGTGGTACAGATGAGGAATGAGGTGATGGAGAATTAGGTGGGATAGGTGAAGAATCAGGTGGTAAAGGCAGGTTATTAGGTGAAAAAGAAAATGAAGTACCAAGCTCAAGAAAAGTATTACTATCTGTTGTAGGGAAGAAAAAAATAGAATGGATAGGAAGTTTAAAAGGAAAAATTGTTTCATGAAAAATGACATCCTGACTTACAAAATAACTTTTTGTGGTGAGGTTGAACATAATGTATCCCTTTTGGGCAGTAGAATATCCCATGAAAACCGATGGTATCGCTCTTGGTAAAAATTTTTCACGGTTATAAGGCATGGTAGCATAGCAAACATAAGCAAACACTTTTAAACACGAGAGATTGGGTGATTTTTTTATAGAAAACCTCAAAAGGACTTTTCCAACCTAAAAGTGGTATGGGTAAACGATTAATAAGAAAACAGACTGCTAGGACACATTCACCCCAAAACTTGCTAGGTAAGTTAGACTAAAATTACAAAGCTCGATCTACTTCAAGTTTAAATGAATAAGAGAAAACACTGCCTCAACCTGAGTTTTGCTTATTGGAAAGGGCAATCTAGTTTACTTAGCTAAAGGACAAACATAACACTAAAGTACAGGAGTACTATCCGAAAAATTACATGGTTGAAATGGCACTCTACTCAACCTCGAAATAAAAGCATGACCAAGCCAGAAATGCCAAAGTAAGGATGAATCAGTAGTAGCAGTTGTGTAAAATGAAATGTTGCCCTTGGTTAATGCTAAACTTGATAAAGAAGTAGGTTGAGAAGGCCGAAGGATGTATAGAGCACCCTATTCTTTACCAATCCCTAGTATCTTGCCACTTGAGAGGTCCTCAAATATGTAAAAATTAGGATAAAAGGAAATAGAACAATGTAGGTCTTTAGTGAGTTTAGAAACTGAAAGTAAATTGTAACAAAAGTCTGGTATATACAACACATTGGCTAATTTAATACTAGGAGAAACAGTGCAAGAACTAATGTGTGTGATTAGCGAAGATGATCCGGTAAGTAAGTAAACACAAGATGGAGATCTACATGGAACAACAGATTCCAAACAATGAAAGTTGGATAGCATATGGTCTATGGCACCAGTGTCCAGAATCCATTCACAAGGTAAGACCATACCTGCCAAGATAATTTCTGCCAAACTCGTAACAAGTACCGACGAAGTGTCTTTGCTTAACAAATTCTATTGTTGTTGATATTGAGCTGGTATGGGTACTAGTGCTTGCACTTAAGGAGCACTCGATGAACCAACTTCAACAGCCTCACCTACAGATTCAAATGAAACCACACTATTTATAGAGCCAGTTGAATTATTTACCTTTTTCCTAGTTAACTTAAAATCAGAAGGGTACCTAATTAGTTTGTAGCAACTCTCCCTTTTCTGTCCCTTGATTTTGCAATCATCACAAACAACATTAAACTGCTTCTTGTGAGTCACAACAGCTGAATACACCAATGTTGGATCCAAGGCTACTGGTCCTGGAGCATGAAGTCTTTGAGACTCTTCATGCACCAATATTTAATATGCCTGATTAACGGTAGACAATGGGGTTATTAGCAAAATTTAACTCCTAACAGCGCCATAGGTATCATTTAGACCGATCAAAACTTGGAACAATAATTGTTCCACAATATGGTCAGCTTCTGTTTTAAGTGTCCACAACAACCACAAGAGGAAAAAGGAATCAGCACAACATACTCGTCCCATAATAGTTTCAATTTAGTGAAATACATAGATATAGACATAATACCTTGACAATGGGAGGCAACCTCATGATGCAAGAAGAAATTTGAGAGCCATCGACCTTGTTGAAATGTTCACCAAGGTCTATCCAAACTACCTCAACACTTGAAGCAAAGACAACCTCTACCGAAAGAACCTTGCTAACAGTGTTTAAAATCCAAGAAAACACA
The DNA here is from genome assembly GCF_025698545.1 of Gossypium raimondii. Classification (NCBI taxonomy): domain Eukaryota; kingdom Viridiplantae; phylum Streptophyta; class Magnoliopsida; order Malvales; family Malvaceae; genus Gossypium; species Gossypium raimondii. The sequence goes on along the minus strand of NC_068577.1, from coordinate 17,639,145 downwards.
ATGGCATTGCATCGATCCCATTACGGATGCAATTCAACTAGTACTGAGTCTCTAGAATAAGTACCATCGACAAGACCTAGCTTATTTTTTGCCAACAATGCTATTCGCATAGCTTGGCTCCAAACAGTGTAATTCTCAAACCCAAGAAGATGATAAGAGACTAACTGTGTACTTAGAGTATTTTATGGATGCAAGTACAACGAATGGTTGAAATCAACATTGAAATCTGATGGAGTTACCATTCTCCCTCAAGTAGAAAAGACCAACAGTAAAGAAGCAAAAAAGCTGACAACCGAGGAGAACTGTCCTGGCGACAGACACTACCAAACAAAGGTTGAAGAAGAGACACAACTGCCGAAGAAAGCCAATCACTGGTGGCTCTGATACCATGTTGAGACCACCGGTGGCTGCCGTTGAGCCATGACAGGCCGATGGTGATCTCCGCACGATTTGGTCTGAGATCCAAAACAATTAGGGCATGAAATAGAAAATGGGAAAAGTAATCTGAAAACAACTTCTATTTATTAGGAAAAAGGTCTATTTTAACTTACAGTCATGCCACTTTTTATACAACTTTAATTCAGTCCCTAACTAGTTAACCAACTAACAATTTCTAGTTTAAGCTACCAACTAAACACTAAACAACTAACAACTAACTAACCTTTCAACAAAAGGCAAAACTATTATATTGTTTATGTAGTTAAATAATATTGTACTTTGCCTACTAGTTAAATAATCGGTCCATGTAACAACATTGAATATAAATAATAGGATCCGTTAACTCGATTTGACTTGACTCGAAATTTTTTGACTCGATTTGACTTGGCTTGATCGAATACTCAACCCTACAAAATAATTTGATGTTAATTCCTATGGATTTTATGCCCTAATATATGTGGAAAAATGCGTATGAAATATACTCAAATACACTAACAGAATCTCAACATGTCGAGATAACCTTTCATCTATTTTTAATTTTTTAATTTACTTTAATTCATTTAAGTCTAGTTGGGCTTAACAAATTTATCCAATATACTATATCAAACATTAAAAATTTAATAACAAGTTTTAAAATTTTATTAACATAACATTTAAATTACTATTTGATTACTATTTGAATTTACATTTTGCGACAATAAATTTAAAAGTTAATACAACATAGTATAATTTCTATAAGATTAAATGTTAAGAAAAGCTATAAATAAAATATTATAAAAATTTAATATCTTAATAAAATATTATTTTTATTAAATTAAATTTTGAATTGAGTTTTAAATTTTATAAATTGTATTTGGGTATTAGTTTAATTTCTTTTTATTTTACACTTGAGATTTGGGCTATAATTAATTTATTTTAATTTTGGATAATAACGAGTATATTATTTGGGTTTGAGTTATATTTGGGCTTTGGAATAAGTATTTTAGAATAGGAGTATTAGGTTTATAAATTGAATAAAAAGATAAAAGTTGTTCAATTGTCAATATAATATAATAATAATAATTAATAAACAATAAAAGATATTTTCATCAATTCATTAACAAATCAAATAATAATAAATTTTACATACAATTAGCAATTTAATTATTTTATATAAAACAACTCTATTAAATATATATATAATTTATGTTTTTTTTATAAGGCAAACTTGAATTGCATTATTATAGTATAAAAGTAAAATGAATTATATTATCTATTCGAAATTGAAATATTTATAACTTAGAAAATTTAAGACTATTTGAACCTGTTAGACCTCGTCCGGTTTGATCCGAGCCCGAATTCGAAAAAAATTGAGCCTGGAAAAAGATTACACCTGAATGAACCGAAGAAAATTTGAGCCCGAAAAAATCTAAATCTGGAGAAAACCCGATCCAAGTTCACCTGTTTGTCACCTCTGTTGGAACCGTAAAAACAAGATCTAATATAAAATTAAAACTGTAAACTAGTATCTATCATGTCAAATCATCAAGAACAAAGCTAGATGAGAAAGCGTACTTGAATTCACCGATTTCTTGAAATCTACGAATCTCGAGCTTTTGATCTTCTAAATTAGCACATAAGAAATTCAGAGAATATTTGCTCTCTCTTTCCCAAGGATGGGATATTAGAAAAGTTATCTTGTGTGCAATTTGGGGTCCATAACCCTAATATATAACTTTTGCACATTAACCCTAATTTCTAATTCGTCCATCACTAATTAGAAATTAGTTACTAGAGTATCTACACATATTTGACCAATACTTTGTTTAATAATTAAAGCCCAATAAACCTTAATTAAATTAGATCATTTTTAATTTGGGCTAACTTATTATGATAGTAAATAAAAACATGTAATTACCCTTAGGACATGTTTGGTTGGGGGGAATAGGAATGCATTCCCCCTATTCTGCGGGCCCACCACCAAACGGGCGTTTGGTTGGTTGTAATGCTATTACGGCCCGAATCAGTTCCGTCCCGATTACCCCCATTGGCTGTAATAGCCATTCCCCCCATTCAGCCCCGATTAGGGATTCCTCACTCGTTTCTTATTTTCTATTCCATTTTCTGCCCTCATCGATTTCTGCTTCTTCTTCCATCGATATTGCAGGGGTAATTTTTTTCCCTTCCATTGATTTCTGCTTCTTCTTCTTGTACTTTTCTTTTCTTCTATTTACGTTTCTTTTCTTTTTTCCATTTTATCAAGAACGAAAAATGCTCGCACTCTTTCCCTATTTTTCTTTTCTTTTCTTTTCTTTTCTTTTCTGTAAAATCGATTTCGTTTTTCTTTTCTCCATTTTCTAACTCTTTAGTTTTGAGTGACAGGTCGTTACCATCACTCTTTTAGCAGGTCGCACTCTTTCCCTGTTTATTTTACAGGTAGTTTTGCTTTTGCTCAAATTTGGAATATTTGTTTTTTGTTCTCCTAATTTTGATACCTTTCTTATGATTTTCATTCGGCTTTTCTTTGACTGATTCTATTGCATGTTCGATTGAACAGATGAAATTTTTTTCAATGTGGTTCTATTACTTGTTTATTCTATTTCATGTTTGACTGATTCTGTTGATAAGGCACTTTGGTTTCCCTTTATTCTTTTATGAAACTGATACTTTTGTTGTCAATTAAACTTTTTGACAAAGTTTGTGTTGCTAAGTTAAGGCTATTTGAAGGTAGCTAGGAAAGAGCCAACTCTTACAACTGATGCCTATTGGTCTTCAAGTAGAATGAAGATGGTTTTTGTTAGATTTTATGTTGCTCAGATTCTTCATTTTGTTAGAAGCATTTGTATCCGAAAAATATCGGGATATGGGTATGGGGATATAATCCTTCAATGACTATTCAAATACATGGAAAAACTTTGGGGGGAAGTGGGCATACTCCTGTTGGAATATACCCAATCTGACTCTCACACACGAATCCAAGTAACATAGGTTGAATGAGTTAAGAAATTGGTACAGATTGTAGGTTGAGGCTTCAAGTAATGTAGAATTTCAATTCAGCTATGATTGTCTGTTTTCCAAATAAGGGAAAATGACACTTGAAGCTTAGCTGATTACACCGGTTGGGTTAATATAGTCTATTATCTTTCTACTCATGCAAGTTTCGAGTGTTGCTGTCTTACCAAAGGAAGCTAAGCCAAATAAGATAGAATCACCATTACGAATTCAGTCCTCATTAACCCGAGTGTCACTGCCTTATCAATGGAAGCTAAGCCAATTAAGTTAGAATCACAATTGCAAATTCACTCCTTGTTAATCCCTTGGATGATAAAAAAATATCAGATTTATTTGTTTTTGTGTCCTGGATTAATCTATTCATTTAGTATTTATATACTCGGCATTTGGTGTAACATCCTGATTTTAGGCCTAGTCGGAACAGTGGTTTTGGGACCACAAATCCGATGAGGAAAAAAATTTATCAATAAAATGTAACACCCCTTACCCGAAACCGTTGCCGGAGTTGAGCATAAGGCATTATTTGACTTAACTTAAAAGTTCGAGGCATAAAAATTTACTTTTAAAAGTTATTTCACTGTTCATAATAAGGCTGTCCACCTGCACAGTATTCACTAAATCAATTATAACTCGAGCTATGAAACTCAAAATTTAGATCCGTAAAATTTCCCTGAAAATAGACTCATATATCTTTTTACCATAAATTTTTTAGAATTTTTGGTTTAGCCAGTTAGTACAGTTTATTAGTTAAAGTCTCCCTTGTTTCACTAATCGACTGTCCTGACCTCTCGTCACTAAAATTCAATTATCTCATTGTACAGACTTCATATGGTGTTCTCACTTGTTTCTACATATAAATTACAACTCATAAATATTTTTGTACAATTTTTAATGATTTCCTAAAGTCAGAACAGGGGATTCCGAAAACCACTTTGACCTTGTCTAACTAAAATGCAAATATCTCAGAATACATAATTCCTTTATCTACACTGTTATTTTGCTATGAAAATAGACTCAATAAGCTTTAATTATATATCTCATCCACCCTCTAATTCATTTTCTACTATCCTTGGTGATTTTTCAAATATACGTCACTACTGCTGTGTCAAAACTGATTCACTACCAATTTTTACTTTTTCATGATTTCTATGCATAATTTATCACCTAGACATTTGTAACAACAAACACCTTCATACTTATCCATTTTAATAACTATTCATCATCAAATATTTACATATCATTTTTTGGTCATATCTTAAGAATATACAATCAAAATGACCAAGTCCCTATACATGCCATAGCTCAAAACATTTATCGTCTTAAAATACCTAGTTGTGGTGGTTGATAGTGTGAACGCTCTCCGACGTCTTCAATATCCCGACTATACTTGATAATACTATATGAAAGAAAAAGAAATAAAAGAAATAAGCTTAAAGCTTAGTAAGTTTACAAGTAAATAAATAACAACATTTATCATGAACCATTATATTCTTAAATTTTTATTAAGCATTAAGATCTTTACTTTCTTCTTTACTTACTCTCTTACTCGTTTACATTCTTGCTTGCTTAACTTACTCCTTCGTTGCTGAAATTTCTATTCTCAACTAATAATTGAGATACTTTTAATCTTATTAACTCACCTGAACTTGTCTATTAGGCTTTTACCTGAACTTTCATGTAACATCATCTATTTATTAGCCTGTTGAATCACTTGGAATACTAAGGATACTCGGTCTCCTGTCTGAATATAACATGCCAAAGCTATGTCCCAGACATAGTCTTACATGGGATATTTCTTGTACTGCCAATGCCATATCCCAGATATGGTCTTACATGAGAGTTCTCATATAGGTGCCCATGCCATGTCCCATACATGGTCTTACGGGGGACCTCTTATCTTGGTGCCAACGCCATGTCCCAAACATGGTCTTACATACCTCTCATCTCGGTGCCAACGCCATGTCCCAAACATGGTCTTACATGGGACCTCTCATAATCTCAATGATGCCAATTCCATGTCCCAGACATGATCTCACATAGGATCTCTTTACCCAAATGTCATGACATTTGTAGCCAATACATTCCTCATGTTTCAACGGGGCCTTTTAACACTGATTCTCTGTCATCTCATATTTGAGTTAACATTAGATATTTTCATGAAATAAATACATAATTGTTGAAAAATAACAACATTAATAATAATTATCAAAATATTTCATTTATTTACCGTAAACTTACCTCGGTAGAAAATATGATCAAATCTAGCACTTTAGTCCTTAATCTTTTTCTTTCCCCAGTCTAACTCTGAATTTTGTTCTTCTTGATAATCCAGCTTGGAAGCTTGAAAAACCCTAGCCATGGTTTCCCCTTGTGAAATTCAGCCATGGGTTGAAGATGGACAAAATTTGGCTTTTAATTTTGTTTTTAATTCATTTTAATAACTAAATGACCAAAATGCCATTAATGAAAAACTTTGGAAACATATCTAACCATGTCAATTTTTCTCTACCAACTTAACCAATGGTCTAATTACCATATAAGGACCTCCAATTTAAAATTTCATAACAATTGGACACCTCTAACATGTAGAACTCAACTTTTGCACTTTTTACAATTTAGTCCTTTTGACTAAATTGAGTGCCCAAACGTCGAAATTTTCGAACAAAATTTTCATGTAATCATTTTGTGAAACCGTAGACCATAAAAATATAATAAAATAATTTTTTTCCTCATCAAATTTGTTGTCCCGAAACCACTGTTCCGACTAGGCCCAAAATTAGGATGTTACATTTGGCGTTTTCTTCATGATTATTTGACTGGTTCTCTCTACTTTCTAAGGTCTTTAAATGTATAACATTTGGGTTTTGCCCAAATCAGATTGAGATTGAATTTCAGAATTTGCATGCTCGTCTGTTCTTTGTATTGTGTACCTTGTAAATGACTAGTTTTTTTACTGGTATCTTATAATACACGAAATGGTAGTTTATATTTTCCTCTTATTTCTGGCATAAAGCAGACATATTAACATCAAAGTCCATGCCGGGTGGTTTAGACTTTGAGAGGTTTCCTTGTAGAATTTATGAAAAGATTAAAGTCTCTGTTTTTAGCATCCATGGGAATCATTTACCTGCAATTAGTTGATGATTTGAACTGAATCACATATAATAAAGCATTTATATGTGACTTGTTTATTTGTGTGTACAAGTTATTTGGATTGATGAAGAGGTTGGTCATGGGGAATTCCATGATGCTCAGACATGATCTTCAGTGATAATATCAAAACTTACCCTTAATTTCTGTCATCACTTGTATTTCCAGCACAGGCATGCTAAATTTTTTTCTATTACTTTCCTATATATTTGGAAGATCCTACCTCCATATGGCTGTTCACATGGCTGTTCACCTGTATGTTAGGGATGAAAAACCATTTTGGTTCTTGTTAACAACCTCTGGAAGATGAGCTTGAATTCTATTAGCATGAATCATGGTTATACACATAAAATACAAAATGGTATGATATTGGTCGAAACTCTTTTATAGAGATTGGGTTAAGGCATTTAAGCACCAAAGTGACATTAAAAGCAGCCAACATTGAACCAATTTTGAAGTAGTCATATATCCATTAGGGCCAGGGCTCTTATATCCATTAGAACATTGAACCAATTCAATGAAAACGTAACAACTTTGATTTCTTTGTTGGTTACTAGTAAACTGTTTTAATCAAGAATAGTCATATTGCTTTATATCTACACTACTAAACACTAGTAAACTGTTTGATAAGCATGGAAGTCAAACTGTTAGCAGATGATTAATTGGGATTGATCAAGTTTTAAGACTTGATTTCTACTGAGAATATGCGCAACTAGTGTTTTGACTAGCTTCTTTGTTTCATTTCTTGTTCGATTATTTGTTTAGTTGACTAAGGTGGTTGTAATAGTTAGTGCAAATCAGTTTTGAGTGACTATTGTAATAGTTAGTGCAAAAGCAGTTTATTTTTATTATTTTAATTTTAACTATTATTTTCAATTATTATTCAAGTTTTAATTTTATTATTATGGATTGGTTTTATGCAATTGTTTTCAATTTACTAAATAATGCATTTGTTTATTTTTGTAATTCAAGTAAAGTTTGGATATTTTTATTTTTAATATTCCAATTTATTAAATAATGCATTTGTTAAAATAAAATAATTAAATGCATAAAAATAATTAAATTATATATTTAAAATTAATTAAATTAAATTATTTTTATTTTTAATATTTTTATTTTAATATTCCAATTTATTAAAATAAAAATAATTAAAGTATATATTTAATTATTAAATACCGTTTAATAATTACAAAGTCTTTAATTGTTTTAATTAACAAAATATTGTTTTAATTAAGCGTAATGAATATTAAGAATAAATGCTAGTGACAACAAAATTTCAAATAAAATTTAAAATTACATTAAATTTTAATTTGATGTAGAATGTGATTTAAAAATTTATTTTGGTGCAATTGTATAATTATAATTTTAATTTTAATTCAATATATAGATGAAATTTTAATTTTAGCTCAATTATACATGTACCTACAAAGCATCAACATAATAACATGATCAAAGATTTTGAAGACGAAGAATTTATGCAAATTGCTCTAGACTATTTTCAAAATTTGTTCACCTCACAAGGATAGTCTAATTCTACATAAGGTTTTGGTTAATAGACTAAGGCATGCCATCTGTGATTGTATTATCGAGGCCTAAAGTGCTTTTATATCATGACAACTAATTTGATAAAGAAATTATTTTCAAGTTGCAAAGATAATTTTAATTTTTATTTTTTGCTTCGTAAAGATTCTAAATTTGTATTGTTCATTTTTCTTTGATAGTGTGTTATTGCTTCCTCTTCTTCTTTGGCTTGTTTGATTGCTTCCTCCACCCACAGTTGAGCGTCTTGTATTCACACAATCACTGCAAGTTCTTTGGCAATTAAATTATTTAATTTTATTTTACTGTTATTGAAATTATGATTGGAGAAATGTGAACCTTTTACTACGATTTGAAGATATATAACACATTAATATCTTGCAGTAATGGCTCGTCTGTTTTAGTTGCACAAAGTGTGAGGCGTAAAAGAATTGGTATTGCATTGACAATATGGTTGCAAATCTGTAGAACTGCGAGTTGGTTCTTACTTACATTGGGTGCCAGTCATAGCCTACAAACTTATAAACCAAAGATTAAGTCCTATATTTTAGATTTTTATGCAAAACGGGATTATGTGAAAAGGCTTATATATGCTAGTGACGAGACCTGTATTGAACAAGTTAGGATGAATAGAATTGCCTTTTTTAAACTATGTGAGATGTTACAAATGTTAGGGGGATTGAAGTCGTCAAGGAACATGCTTGTTGATGAGCTAGTGGTAATGTTTTTACATATCAGTTCCCATCACCTTAAAAATCAAGTTATCAAGTATCACTTTAATAGGTTCGGGGAAACTGTTAGCAGATCATTTCATAGTGTTTTAAATGCTGTCATATGCTTACAAGATGTGTTATTTAAAAAGGCAGAGCCAATTACAACTAATTCTTCAGACACAAGGTGGAAATGGTTTAAGGTATTGGACTGAGTTTTATATATAGCTTGTACATAATTTAGTTGATTTAGATTTAAATTTAGTATCCTAACTCAAGGTTTTATAACATGTGATATAGAATTGCTTAGGTGCTCTTGATGGAACCCATATCAAGATTAGGGTTCCAACAGTTGATAAACCTAGATATCGAACGCGAAAAGGTGACATAGCAACAAATATGCTAGGTGTTTTTACACCTGATATGCAATTTGTTTACATTCTTCCTGGTTGGGAAGGTTCTGTTGCTAATGGACCTGTTCTTCGAGATGTCATTAGTAGGAGACATGGACTAAAAGTTCCTCATGGTAAAGTGGAAAGTTAGAGGACTTTGAATTATTCATTAAGATCAAACATTTTTGAGGAATTAATCATTTTAAAAAAGTTTTTTTATAGATTGTTATTATCTAGTTGATGCTGGATACAAAAATTGTGAGGGATTTCTTACACCTTATAGAGGACAATGATATCATTTGAATGAGTGGTGTCAGGGTTATTATCCAAGTACTCCAGAAGAATTTTTTAATATGAAACATGCCTTAGCACGTAATGTTATTGAAAGATACTTTAGGTTATTAAAACTTAGATGGGGAATACTTAGGAGTCCATCATTCTATCCTGTAAGGGTGCACAATAGAATCATTATTGCATATTGTTTGCTCCATAATTTTATTCGAACCCATATGAGTATTGATCCTATTGAAGCGGAGGTGGGAGAAGGATCACCTAGTAATGTGGTAGATGACGATGAACCAAATATCATAAATATTCATCCATCGGATGCATGGGCTACTTGGACGATGGAACTAGCCAACCAAATGTTCGATGAATGGCAATCATCTAGAAATTAGTTAGGTTTAGGAACAAAATGAGTTGGAGTTAATTTGTTTATGTTATTTTATGTATCTAGTTTGTGAAACTTTGGTGGTGTTTGAATTGTTTTTTGTATTGTACTAAACTTGTTGAATTATAATTTAATTTCTTTTCATTCATCATGTGTTATAATTTTATAATGTGTTGAGCTTTTGATTCATGATATTGAACTTAATTTTAATTTTATAAAGTGTTCACCTTTTGATTCGTGATATTAAACTTAATTTTAATTTGTTTTTTTTCTTAAGATAATTATGTCAGGTTTTCAGAATCAAATGTTTCTTCCCAAGCTTCTTGAGGAAGCAAAAGGAAATGGGTTCCAGAAGAAGATGCAGCATTAGTTTCCTGTATGGTGGACTTGCACAATGTTGGAACCTTTAATGCTGATACGGGGTTCAAAGCCGGTTATTTAAATGAGTTGGAAAAAATGTTAGAAAAGGCTTTGCCCAATGCAATGTTGAAGGCTAGACCTAATATTGAATCGAGGATTAGGTTACTAAAAAGGGATTGGTCAATCGTGTATGACATGCTTAATGGCCAAAACAATAGCGGTTTTGGTTGGGATGAGCATAGGCAGCTCGTTGTTGCTGAAGATGCGGTTTGGAACTCTTATTTAAATGTAAGAATTATTTCAAGTCTTTATTATCTTATTTTTACCAAACTTATAACTAATATGATTTCCTCATTTTTATAGAGTCATAAAGAAGTCGGTCAATATAGACATCGTAGTTTCCCTTACTATGACCAATTTACTACCATTTACACAAGATATCGAGCGACTGGAAAAGATGCTCAAACAGCCGCTGATGTTATTGAAGAAATAAATGTTCAGGATATACCTACTACAGATATTAATGAAGAAATAAACGAATTCTATGACTGCGAAGCTGATGTCTCTTTGGATGACATGGATGTTTCTACTACGGAACCGCAACCAGATAGAAACCAAGGGGGTTCCACATCTTCAAAGAAGAAAAAAAAAGAATTCTGATGCAAGTGATCATATTTCTTCTTCATTTCATGATGCTGCCACTTTATTGGCGGAAAACATGCGGGCCATTGGTGAACAAATCAGTAGGAGTATTGCCTTCGATGTGGTAGTTCAGCGAAAGTCAGAAGAATTCCAGATCATCCAAGAAAAAGCTATAAATTTATATCCAACCTTATGTGAAATAGAAGGTTTAACTTTGGATGAGCGCTATCGAGCATTGAGAAAAATTCCAAATCACCCAACACAAATGCTCATTTTCTTTAGTTCACCTTCTAATATGCGGTTGGAATGGGTCAAAAGATTTCTTGCTGACCATTAAAAATCATGGTTCTGTTGATGATATTTTCGTAACTTTTTCTATTTGTAATATTTGGGATGGTATGTCATTACAATGTTCTAAACTTTTTGATGTTGTAAAACTGTATAACATATAGATTATAACATAGAATTTCATGAATTTCATGTAACCTTTTGTTAATATATGAATATTATGTTTATGCGAATATAATTCTCAAGTTATTTATTACTGCTAATATTTTTTATTGTAGAATAATTAAATTATTTGTTTCACTAATGATATTTTAGCACATTAAATATGTATTACAGTTTAAAAATAATAAAGTAGATTATATATTATTTTTATAGTATTATATATTATGATTTTAGTAAATTCATATAAGAATATTTAATATTAAGAATTATTAAATTATATATTTTTATTAAATTATATTTAATAATAATTATTTTAAATTATATTTTATAGTATTATATATTATGATTTTAGTAAATTCATATAAGAATATTTAATATTAAGAATTTTATAAATTATATATTTTATTAAATTATATGTAATAATAATTATGTTAAAATATGATTAAATTATTTATTATTTATATTAATAATCTTATTAAAATTTAATAACAATAAGAATAATCATCTACCTAATAAAATTATGCTAAGGGTATTCTAGTCATTTTAGTTTTTTTCCTTATTCTATTACAACATCATTCCATTCAACCAAATACAAGAATACTATTACAGTTCTATTCCATTCCATTCAACCAAACAATTGAATTACTATTACGCCTCTATTCCATTACAGCTCTATTCCATTACAACTTTATTCTATTACAACGAACCAAACATGCCCTTATTGTATATGTGATGTCCATATTTTCCAACAATCTCCCACTTGGACCACATATATTAGTTACTCTATAATTACATGTCATTATATAACCTTATGAGCTCAAAACTTTACTATCATATCCAAAAAGGTATTCCGAACAATCTCTTCCATTAATTATGTTAACATAGAACCAATGCGACTTTTGTTACATATATCGTAACTAAATCCATCCTTGATCACGTATATTAACACAACCAAATGACATAAATCAAGTATGGATGTGTACTATGGAAATTACATGCAATATGATCTAAACATGTCTATTTCCAACTGGTCCTCCTTAAACCTTAGTGAGATCAAACCTTACCAAAATCAGAGTGTGAATAAACCAAATAAACTTTATTTTTGCAGAAAATAAACCTAATATTAGTAAACTAAAATAACTGAAAATTGTCTATAACATAAAATCATTAAAAAGTACAAACTCCCCCTAAAACTAAATATCCTCAAATGACATTACACCCATATAAGCAGTGTGCTCATGAAAAAACTTGGGTGGTAGTCCCATAATAAGCAGATCCGCAATCATGGAGTTTGTCCCAATATGCTTTATAGGCACTTAACCACTCTGATCTTTTACTTTAACAACTAGGAACTTAAAGTCTATGTGTTTTGACTTTTATGTGTTGATATGAAAATGCATTATGGATTGTAAGTTTATCCATGTGGTGTAGAAGAAATGTTTTGCGTAATGTGTATTATGCATGAATAGTACTATTGGTTGAATGCTTGTGTATGAAATGCATGTATATAAATGATAGGCAGAGTTGTGGAGGTTTGTCAAAATGTGATTGAGATGGGAGAAGGAGCGGAGAATATGATATGTTACACGTTTTGCCTTCTATATGGCATGTGAATGCAAATCGAGATTGGTGAACGACCCCGGCCTTGCAAGGGAACACATATGTGTTCAAATTAACAAGGAGGATTTGTGGAGGTTTGGGTGAACTATACAAAATGAATATTAATGGTATTCAGTTTTGTAGAGGTTCAGCAGACTATACGGAGAATATTTGCACATAGTTATGAAAGCCCTTTACTGGTAGTATGAAAGCCCTTTAAGGGTGGTAAAAGACTCTACGGAGTCGAAGGCTTTTAGTCGTATTAGTTTTTCAATTAGTTTTTTCATTTACGATTAGACTAAGGACATGTTTAGGTTCGTCTACTAATATAAGCTGTCTTTTCGTATTACGATCTGGCCACATAATACCGTACGTTTAGTATTAGTTAAACATTAGACAACCAATGAATAACATTTGCTTCCATTTTGCTTTGCGTGCAAAACCCGTTCGAGGAAAATAATACAAAGTGTTAATATAATTCATGAATAAAATTATTAACTAATCCATTTGAAAAATTACAAGTATACTTAGACAAAAATACTATACTTAGGGCACTAGATCCAACAAAACGTTCATTGAGTCTAGTTTAAAAAATAATAAGCAAATATTAATTTTGATTTATGTAGGCCAAGATATAAATAATTTAGTGATTGCTCTTGAAGTAGACAACTATGTTAAGAGTATATGTGTCTTGTTAGTGAAAAACTAATTAATATTACATATAGGCATGTTATACTAAAAGCAAAAATTCTCATATATATGCATGTACATATGGGATGTGGAACAGAGAGGAGGAGGAGGAAAATTAATGGAAAAGTTGTAATGCTAAGAAGTTGATACAATAGATGGAATTGCTAATATGTATGAGAAGTTAAAATAAACTTGTGAAGATTAAATTGAGCTCTAGTGAAATTTTAAGCTTGAAAAGTGACAAAAAAATGTTTGAAAATGAAATATGTTTAAATATTGTTTATGAAATGTTTACAACTTCATTTGTGGATCCCCTATTCCAGGTCTCGAGACATAAGAGCCAAAGTCTTGAAACAGGTCAATTTTGAATTAAAAATACTATAGCCATAAGGCCATGCATCAAGATATATGCACTTTTGTCTCAAGACAAGAAAATTTCAAATAAAAATTACTATAGTACTAGAGTAATGTCTCAAGATATGTAGATTCTTTTCTTGAAATATACAAGCTATGACTAAAGATTTTCTTGTTTTGCTTTAAAAAAAAACCTCGAACAACCTCCATTCAAAACCAAGTCATAAGGAAAGTTTAGAAATGGTAGAACATTTAAATAACCTTAAATTGGCTTGAATGATGAATGGAACGTGAATGAATAATTTAAATTTTGGTGAAGTGATTGATTCATAAACGTGGCATTCTTTGCTCAAGTTTAATTATGAGTTCGGGTAAATGGTGTTACATATCAAATCGAATCCTATGACATGCCAACTATACTTATGAATTTATGAGTATTTTTCTTTACCAATTATCATTAAATCATATAACAACATAAATAACATTAAGATATCAATATCAATATGCATGTACACATTAAACATATAATAAATCATTTCTTATATAGATACCATCTCAATATTACCCTATAATCATATATACTCATATTTCAAACATATCCCAATCATATCAAGTAATCAAGTATAGATGTACTTCAAATCATACTTATCATCAATGTCATGTTTAACATAAATACACAAACCATTCATCATTTTCATTGAATTTCATGTTCAAAATCTATATCACAAGCAACTATTTATATACACGCACATGTATCATCGTAACAATGCCACCAAAATCAAATAAATTTAACATACCTTTCTTGAGGTTCTTTATCTATATCATTTCATTGTATTAAATTACCTATTAAATTACAAACTGAAAACAAATTATGAGAGTACAAGCCAATTTAGTTATCTATCATTCACTATCGCCATAGATCCTCGACAATTCGCTCTACTTCTGCTACATTCGATAATTAAATTAAAAAATTATATTAATTCACATTCTACAAACATAATGTCAATAATCAAGCATAATTGCTTTTACAAGTAAGTCCTCTTTTAACCTTAATATTCAAATCACTCAGATTACTTGAGTTTCTCGATTGAATCTAAATTCGACTTCAGTATCTATTTATTAGGAACCTGAAACTATAAATCCATAGCATTAATTTCCAACAACTTTATTTTTTTTTTACAATTTAGCTCTTAATAACTCAACAAAGCTTCCTTAACTTGATTACCTCATTTCTAACATGTATAACATATAATCTAACTCAACAATTAACATTTCATAATTAACTTAGATGAAGAAGAAAGATGAAGAAGGACTTGGTTTTGTTTTCCTTCTCCTTAAGTACGACTTAATGAAGAAGAAAGATGGATAACTGTTTTGTTTTCTCTCTACCATTTAGCTTAGACACATATCTACATATATGCATATAATCATAATTAACTAAATTTAATGATAAAAATCAATGGCTACAAACATTTATGAAAACATTTAGTGGAATACAATAGCTCAAATCAATATTGGCCATTAACCTTAAATGAATTAGGGAATAATTGATTTTAAGGGCATGTGAAATTATTAATCAAAGACTTGCTCAAAGCTTCAATTACCTTATAATTTAGTACACGTACTATTTATATCATAGCCTAATCAATTTTATTATTAGGTAATTCCATTTCTTAATCTCATATTTGATTTGTAACTATCTTTTCAACTTTTTGATAATTCAATTTAGAGAATTCAACTTTGAACCGAGTTTTCAACATTGACAAAAATTGAATAGTTACAAAGATCATCTTTGAAAGGCATGCCAAGACTTGGCTACTTTAGTTTATCTACTTTTTCTTTCTATAAAAAATATTAAATATTATATTAAAATATCATATTGTTAAAATAATATAAGCTACTTAAAATAAGTTTAAATTAGTAATTTACAAATATAGTATTATTTGAATCATATTTGAGGTTCTTAAGCTGAATGAGATTTGGTAAACGATAAAGTATTGACAGATATCAGTGGAAGAAAAAATAACAATGATATGAACTACAGATGAGAAAGAAAAAGAACTTTAGCAGAAAAATGATCTCCTCATCCAATTTATCTGCTTCAATAGGTGGTAAAAAGTAAAAGTAGGGTTGACTTCAACAACAAAATACCAGGATCATCACTAGCCAATCCCAATAAAGGCATTATTAATTATTTAAAAAAAACCCTAAAAGTATTTACAATATTCAAACATAAAATAACATTATTTTAAAATGGTTATTCAAGGAATAAGAAGATAACCGGTTAAGATGAATTGCCAATGTGGGTACTCGTAGAAGAGGTCTCTTTACTTTGACAAGCTTGTGAAGAAATGAACCATCACTAGCCCTAACAATGACTCTTCCAGCAACACTTAGGTCTCTGTCGAACCAAGTGTGCCATAAACCACCTCCATAAGTTTGAGACAAGGACTGTCTGTATGTGCAGCAATAACATGAAAGCCATTACCAACAATGTACCTGCAAAACTAACACAGAATTCCCTTGAAATTTCTTTAATTCCAAAAGTTCTAAATTAAAAATTTTCAAGATATATTCCTCTCACTTTTCTCCTACGGCAAAAGCCACCAAACAAGACATGTTCCTAGTGAAGAAGTATCGTCCACCAGGCCTAAGGTCCCACTCATCATTCTCATTTAATAAATGAAAACCAGCAGCAATTAGTTGTCGTTTTGCTTCAGCTGTGTACAAGAAAATTTAACAAGTTTGGTCCAAGGCAAATAATTAGTGATTTTCTCTCAACGAGGCATTGTCACTCAATGGCAAAGAGTAGGCCTTAGAACCTATATATCACGTTCGATTCCTTTAATGCACTAATTTAATTCGACTTTATATTAAATTTTTGCAGGCTATATCTAGATTAGTTTGTATATTAGTTTCATTTCATCTACTAGATGTGATAATTATTATGTGAAAACATCTTTATGCTCATAATATTGTAATCTCTACTTGTACATAAAGAAAAACTAATGCTAAAATTTAGAGATTTCATCACTAAATAAGCAAAAATAAAAAAAACAAAAAATAATATTTTGCAAAGAATTGCTAATAAATTTAATTACAGATTGGAGTTGCAAAGAAATAGTAATATGTTCAAATACTAAAACAAAAGCTGAAAGAAACGGATGGAGGGAACCAATATTTGGCAAACCTGTAGCGTGAAACTGAGTCCAGGATTCGTTGAGATAATTCAAAAGATCTCCGACGATGGACGGATTCGTGGATGCTGAGGGGGAAGAGGAGGAGGAGCAGAGGAGAGGAGGAGTGACGGAGAATTTGCGGCGGCGAAAATTGATGGAGAAGGAGGAGTGGGAATGGGGTAGTCTGGAGAAGTAGGCTGATGGATGGTGCAGCAGTTGCGCTCGGCTTATCGTTGCCATTGGTTTCGCTCCTTACAGGCCTACCCTCTGTGATATGTCCAAAATAAGGGGAAAATGTTGAAGACAATGTTAAAAAATCTAAAGGAGAGAAAAATTAAAACAGAGAAAGCCAAATGCAATGTTGAAGCAAAGATTCTTACCTGAAAACGGCCTCCGATGAAGATAATGTTGAGGATTTGTTATGAAAGCAAAAGAAATGAGGACACATCTGCAATACCGATGGAAGGAGAAGCAGAAATCTATGAGGGCAGAAAAAGGAAACGAAAATAAGAAATAGGTAAGGATTCTCTAATCCGCGTTGGATGGGGGGAATACCTATTACGGGACCGGGTGTATTAGGGAAGGAACAGTTTTGGGACGTAATGGCAATACAACCAACCAAACAACGAATTAAAGGAGGATTAAGTGGGGCTCACAGATTAGGGGTGTATTGGCATAGTATCATACATAAGATTGAATCAATCTATAAACACGGGTTAAAAATCTTACCGGGATTATTGGTGCTGGGTCGGAGACGTTGATGCCACGCAAAAGCCCAGCCCAAGCTAATCACTCCCTATTCGCATAAACCATCAAACATACGTTGATCATTCGGTTTCAAAAGGTAGCCCAATAAATTCAATCCAGGCCTGTTGAGCCATAACGGTTGTTATCCAAAACCTTTGAACCGGGTTCAGTTTTCAGCCGACAACCAATTCCCTGAAATCAGTCAACCCTAGCCCAAACATAATAATACTCTTTGAAAAACCCTAATTTCAGGTCTCACTCGCACTATATATATTCTCCTTTGAACCACCCTTCCCATCAATAGTCTCACCTCTCTTCTTCTCCTCTTCGGCGTTGTTTGTTTCATCAAAAAAAAAAAGTTTAGATCGGCAAGTATTTTTCAATTTTCTCTTTTATGTTTTTTCTCTGTTTGTGCTTTTCAATTGTTATCTTCAAGTTAAGCGATGATTTTTCTTTTCATGAAAATATAAAGAAGATTGCAATGATGATGCAATTTTTCGTGGACTAGAGTTTCTGATCTGGGTTTTCCCAGTAGTTGAAGACTAACCCTTGGCTGTCTGAGTAACCTTCTTTATTCTATTTATTTTCAAAGGTTTTTTTGTTAGTTGTGGTTTTCTTTGGGGGAGGGTTTGGATTTGTTGAATGGTGGAGTTGAGGCTAATGATGATAATTTAAAATAGTCTTAGCGGATTTCAGTGAGATATTATTGTCAATGATCTGATTGTTACACACACTGAGGCCTTTCCTTTTAGTAAAACCAAAAATCCTTTTGGATTTTGATTTTTTTTAAATTCAATTCAGAGGAAATAAAGGGGGATTTGATTTTTGCTATGATGAGGTAAAAACACTTAAGTGTTGATGGGCAGTGGATTTGGATCTTTCAATTTTTGAAGATCTGCCGTGAGCCCTCTTTTTAAACGACTTCTCCTTCCACTGAGCTCTAAAATCCCATTTTTTCCATTAATATCTCTAAACCTTCTGTTTTATAATTTAGTTTTAAATTAATGGGTAATTAAGTAGAGCGTCTATTACCAATTCTGGGGGATAATTAGTTCCTCTTGGCATAATGGCTCAGACGCTATATTGAAATATGTGGTTATCCTGATTATTGGCTTTTCCCATGTCTTTTGATCCTGGAAACGCCACAAATACTTGTATTTCTTGCCTTGAGAATTATCCTCTCTCAAGAAAGGAGTTGAGAAGACGATATAAATTGAGTATTTTGTCTGAACTGGGGGACTTTGTAAATTAAACGATCTTAGATAATGGAGAATGTTTGTTGGTGTATATTCTTCGATCTTTCTTCTAGACATCTTAGTTTTCTTTTATGATTCGAAATTGGAAAATGTGTGGGATTTTGTTTTATGATTCGAAATTGGATTTGAATAGTGAACTCGAAATTGATTATTCATTTATCTTTGGTATCAGACCCAAAACATAAATTGCTTAATCTAAACAAGAAGAAACTTACCTTTCTTTTACTGTGAAGAAGATGATGAGAATGGCGTAGGTTGAGTTTTGGATTTAAGGGTATCCTTTAAGGTGCTGGGACAATGTTTGTTTTGGGAAGATTAGGAACTTGTTTCTTTGTTTTTCTAAGAAATTCAGTTGGCTCATATTTTGAAGTTGAGATGAATTTTGTTAGGCAGTGGAGTGGATGCTTGCTCATTATGGGTGCACCACTCTCAAGGCGGTGATTTCTGTTAACTATCTTGATAGGTCATAAAGTAGCTTATGTTTTTCTGTTATCTATCTTTGTTTGTGCTTTTCAAGTTTTGCAATGGTTTTTCTTTTCTTGAAAATATAAAGAAGATTGCAATGATGATGCAATTTTTTGTGGACTAGAGTTTCTGATCTGGGTTTTCCCAGTAGTTGAAGACTAACCCTTGGCTGTCTGAGTAACCTTCTTTATTCTTTTTTTTTTAAAGTTTTTTTTGTTAGTTATGGTTTTCTTTGGGGGAGGGTTTTTATCTGTTGAATGGTGGAGGCTAATGATGATAATTTAAAATTGTCTTAGCGGATTTCAGTGAGATATTGCCATCAATGATCTGATTGTTACACACACCGAAGCCTTTCCTAATATTAATCGAAAAATTCTTTTGGATTTTTTTAATTTTAGTTGAGTTTAAAAAGGGAATATGATGAGATAAGAACGGGCAATGGATTGGGTCTTTCATTTTGTGGAAGATTTGCCGTGTGCCCTCTTTTTTTTATCGACTTCTTCCAATGAGCCCTTAATCCCCATTATTATGGTTTCCATCAAATTCTTTGAACCTTTGTTTTGTAATTTAGTTGTAAATTAATGGATTAGAGAAAGCGTCTATTACCAGTTCTGGGGGATAATTAGTTCCTCTTGGCATAGTGGCTTAAACGCTATATTGAAATCTGTGGTTATCCTGATTATTGGCTTTTTCCCATGCCTTTTGATCCTGGAAACGCCACAATTACTTGTTTGTCTTGCCTTAGAAGTTATCTTCTCTAAAGAAACGAGTTGAGAAGACCATAGAATTTGAGTATTTTGTAGCTGGGATGATGAAAGGTGAATTGTGTTTATGCATATCTGTCTTTGGTATCTACAGTTTGAATCGAGTTTTAAATTTATAGATGAACAATATCAGCTCCCGGTTGCATTTTTGTACCACAACTTCAGGTACTGGATAATTTTACTATTTATCGCAATTAAGCAATGAAGCAATGCCGATTTCGTGTGTATTTTTTTATGCTTTTGTGAAGGCTCTATAAGCAAACTCGTTATTACCTTTGATTTAATACAATGATTTCAAACTCTGGTATTTTAATAGTTATACCAAGATCAGATCCTGACCAAACTGATTTACCAAGATTTGATCCTTTCCTAACTGAAATTCCAAGATCTGATTCATGATCATATAGATTTCATTCGGACCAACTACAGGACATTTTTATTGGAGGTAGATGGGAAGTTTTCCATCAGGCCATTGGGCTTTTAAGTGGATAAATTGGTAATAAAATATTAGTAACTATTTTTTCTGAGGTATTTCTTCGATTGTAAGATCTTTACATAGAAAGAGATTCGAAGGATATCAGATTCAAAGGAAAAAACTATATAATAAATATAAATCAAGGAGTGAGCAACTATACTTAAATCAAGTCTCCATTACCGATCTGAAAGGAGCAAAGTAGGACTCATGTCAAAATATGGACAAAAATAAGTTGTCCTAACATAGGTTGACAACCGTTAAAGCGAACAAGGCATCTTGATAGGTCGTTTTCCATCATTATCGATTGGGAGAAAAAAACAGAATTTAAGATGCTTAGAACGAATCAACCAAAATGAGTCAAAGAGGATTCGAGAAAATGAACACTTAATCGCTCAAGCGAACGTAAGTCACCACATATTTAAATGAGAGTCCTATTTGATTCAAGACAACTTCTCACTTGGCAGGAGACAAGCTCATCATCTAATGCCACTTATTTTTTCGCAAAAAATTGAACACCCTTCGTTTTGAAAAAATGGAAACAACGAACAAGGAGTTATATGTATGAGTGAGGGTGGGGTTAAAGGCGGTGTGGAAAGAGAAGGAAAATGGGAGGAAAAGAAAAGTGAATGGAGATCAGAAGGGTGAAGGGTTCAATGTTGGTATGCTCAAGTGGTGAATAAATGATCTGGTGATCACAACTCACGGGTCCATGTGTGAAGAATGAATTTAAGGGGATGTGAGAAACATTAAACCTTTATTGATCTAAGTAGACAAAATCTTATTCTTGCAATATGTTTTTTATGCAATAATTGAATCACAACCACAATATTCTTCTCCAGCCTTTTAAGGTATCAACTTCGGAAAAAAATGATTATTAAGCTCTTGAAACTGTTTTAGAGGTTTCAAAATATTCTTTGTTGCCATTTACGTGAATATTTATCTATATTCAAACTATCTTAACGAATAGCATTAATTTCATGGTGTGATTTAAGTGATTCCAATAAAACTGTGATATCCTTTCCATTTACTTCAATCCTTAAAATAGATCAAATTTTATTAGATCGTTTACATAAAAATATACCTAATTAAAAATTATATGAAACCCATTAATACTTATTCTAACTGGATATTTTATGTATGTGCATCACGCATCTAATATTTCAATGTCTTAAATTAAACTAATTAAAATAATTTTTTATAATTAATTTAATCTATGTTAATAATTAAATCTCAACTCTTTTTGAATTTTGATTGTTTCACCCATATGGTGTGATTAGTAGAATATTCTAACGTTGACGGTAACACTAAAACAATGTCAATATTAAACATCTAGGGTGAGTTTGGATGGGCAGTGCGTTTACCTACGGTTAGTGTAAAAACAGCGGTGGCAGTGAGATTAGATACTGTAGCGATATTGTAGCGTGAGACAAAAAGTAAGCTAAACGCACCGCACTGCACCCAATGCCCATCCAAACCCACCCCCAGTAATGGATCAATGCTACTCAAGTTGCAGAAAATCATGGTTTAATTTTTTTATAATGATATCATTTTGTATATCCCTTTTTTTCTTTGATATCTGTATTGAACACGCATGCAATGGCTTCCTCGGGCCGGATGGAGATTGGCCCTCGAGTGCAAAGGCAGAGAAGAGAGCTTGACTGTAAGACGCACCTGTCGAGTAGGGATGAAAGTCGACCTTAGTGATCCGACGGTGCCGAGTGGAAAGGCCGTTGCTCATCAGATAAAAGTTACTCTAGGGATAACAGGTTGATTTTACCCAAGAGCTCACCATCAACGGGAAGGTTTTGCACCTTGATGTTGGCTCTTCGCCACCTGGGGCTGTAGTATGTTCCAAGGGTTAGGTTGTTTGCCCATTAAAGCGGCACGTGACCTAGGCATAGAACGTCATGAGACAGTTCAGCCCATATCTGGTGTGGGCGTTAGAGCATTAAGAGGACCTTTCCTAGTACGAGAGGACCGGGAAGGACGTACCTCTAGTGTACCAGTTATCGTGCCCACGATAAACGTTGGGTAGCCAAGTGCGGAGCAGATAACTGCTAAAAGCATCTAAGTAGTAAGCCCACCCCAAGAAAAGTGCTCTCTTATTTCGACTTCCCCAAAGCCTCTGGTAGCATAGTCGAGACGGCAAAGGGTTCTTTGTCCCTATGGGGATCGAGTGACAGAAGTTTTGAGAAGTCATGTAATAATCACACTTGTATAATCCAATATTTTATTTATTGAATATTGAATAAATTAAAACAAACAAATAAGTTAATATGAAATATCCTATTCATTTGAGTACAACCATGCATTTCTTGTCTCACCTGATCAATGGGCCCAATATATCATTCTCATCATGTACAAGGGATAAATCTTATATTGATCATTCATATTCCACTATATAGATTGTGACATATGGATGGTATGAACTACCTAATCAAGAATTCTTGAACAGTGAGCAACCAGAGCTATTACCCACTGCATAAAAAAATTCATTAATGAAAAATATAATTCCATTGGAAAATAAAAAATACACATGTCGGATGATATGGTTGTTGCTATTCGCTCCAACAACGAATCATTGGTTTAACTGAATAACTAAATAAAAGAGATAGACCTTTCTCTTCTTCTCAGATCGATGGATCTTTTCAATTGGAGGAGCCCCTATATGGATGATATATGGATAATACACATTCCAGTTGGCCGAGCACAATTCTATTCTAATTGTTTTGTTTCATACCCAACATTGGTTTTGATAGTACAACCATTTACGAAATAATTTGACTATGTCAAAGTATACAACTCACGATGTTGGAACTATGCTAATCTCAAGTTTTAGGATTATACATATAATTATCACTATTCCAAAATAATTCAAAAAGCATTCTCATGGTGTGTCAATTCAATATATTATTCATATCCATAACATCTTGTCATCAACTACGTATATATTAGTTTAAATGTATTGTTGTTGTCCAAACCCGTAATAATATTTAACTATGAACATTTAAGAATAAGTATATTATTCTTAGAATATTATTATTAAATAGTATTTAATACAAAGAAATAAGACTAAATTACCAATAAGTGCCAATTTTTTTTTTAAATTTACCAGATTAGGCCGTGTTTGGAAGACTTACAAAAATAGACCGATTTTAAGAAAACACTTCCACGTAAATGAGTTTTCAAGTGAAATGCAAAAAAAAAAAAAACACTTCTAGCTGGACACCTGTTTGCCTAGTCACTTGAAAACGCGTTTTCCCCTACCAATTCCTACTTTTCCAACTGCTAATTAAATAGCCGTTCCCCTCCAATGGTCACCTTCCCTCTTATAAACCCCCATTATATTTTTCTCACAAATCACTCTCAAAATTCTCTCAAAATTCTCACATTCTCAAATCACTCTCAAAATTCTCTCAATTCTCTATTAAATTCTTATTTAAATTTTATTTCTCTATAAAAAAATATTATAATTATCTTTAATATTTTCTCAAAATTTTTTATTAAAAATTAATCTGTGTTATTTGAAATTAGCAAATGGTCGGATCTCTAATCCGTTTTATTGGCTACCACATTTCCGTCAATTAATTGCAAATGGTAAGAATATTTTTTAATATATTTCAATGTTGTTTAATTTTTTATTTCATTGTTATATTTAAAATTAATATTTTGTATTTTTTTACCTAAATAGGTGGAAGATCAAATTTTGAAGTGATATATTCGTAATCTACCTACTCCTCTATCACCCTTGATCGAACCATACTTCAGAGAAACTGATTTTTTACACGTGGCCCTTGAAGCCCGGGGGTGTAAGTTGGACCCGACACTTGTAAGCGTGTTGGTGGAAAGGTGGAAACCCGAGAAGCATACATTTCATCTTCCATGTGACGAGTGTACTATCATTTTGGAGGACGTGCAGTTACAGTTGGGGTTGCCAGTGGATGGGTTGTTAGTCACTGGGTCAGTTCATGCGATCGATTGGGGAGGTGCATGTGGTGAACTTTTGGGTCTAGTTCCGGAGACGATTTATGGAGGCCAGATTGAAATGAGTTGGTTAAGAAGAAACTTCAGGAGGATGGATAAGGATTCGATTGAAGTCGAAAGATAACGACACGCTCGGGCATACATCCTTTAGATCATCAAGGGTATCTTGATGCTGAATAAGTCATGAAATCTCATTCATCTAAGATAGCTATTGAAACTCATCAACTTTAGAGAAACGGGTGAACTTAATTAAGGATTCATCTTGTTGGCGACCTTGTACCGGGAGATGTGTTAAATAACGCAACCATAGAAAATTAAAATTGGTGATTGCATTTTACTACTGTAGTCATTAAATGATATATTTACCATAATAAATTTAATTAAATTTAGAATTATTATGCTAACAAGTTATTTCATTTTTATATTCCCATTTGTAACAAGGTAAAATTCATTAGATTTTACCATTATAAAATTAATTAAAATTTAAATTATTATGCTAACAAGTTATTTCAATAGGTGTAACCATGAGCCAAGTTACGCGAGATTACTGAATGGCTTCAAGATATACGGCTTCTGTTAGACCAATGATCAAAAGTGGAGGTATGCATTTATTTAAATTTGAATCATATAATATTAGCATAGTCGATTTGAGATTTAGTAGTATATATATCACTAAAGTTTTTATTATTTAAATATAATTTGAATGGACACTATACGAGGATCAGATAATTAAAGAATGCATCCCTGAAGAACTCTTTGTGAATCCGAACATCTGGTACGTGAAGGTGCCATTGGTAGTGTACATTATTGTTGAGATGCACGAGTCGAAGTATGTACCGTCTTATTCTGGTGTGTATGCTAACACTTTCATCTTCACATAAGCACCATATATTCCACCACGTTTTTCTTCTTCTATTTCTATCAGATTTTGTTTTCGGACCTCTGTCTCGAAGTATTACACACTCATGCCATCTACACTTCTAATGCTAATGATGACGTATAGGCTGTCTATGTTTCGGGCATCGACCGAGAGTCCCGTCATTATGCCATCGTGTATGAGACATAACATAGTTATACCCATATGTCGTTTGTGTCGTAAACACCTCCGAGATTATTGTTCTACCAAAGTGGATCATTTACCCAACCACCTGTTCCTAGATTGAAGGATGCATGATGACAACTGATGAGCAACCGATCGAAATCAACCGAAGGCGAAGAAAATGAGATGCCAAAGCCATAACTCCAATCAAAGGTTGAACCAATAAGAAATTCAGTGCGCAACCGTTGATCATCCCGATATGACACATATTCTGATTGGCATTTGGACTGATTTACTTTATCATTATGCTCGTCATGTTAACATTTAAATAAATATAAAACATTTATATTGTATCGATAATGTATATTATTATGCTTTTAAATGAATATCATTTTCTTTCATTTTAGTTGGTATTGTTATCATTTTACAAATTTAAATCAAGATTATACGTGGAAGATGGATTACAATAAAATTGATGTTAACGATGTGTTGTACTTGTATCATCCTTTCGATGTTGAAATGACGACATTGTATGGCCCAAGTTCCTACACCATCCGAATAACCTCTACTGGTTTGACCTCTCCTGAATATTTATGTTACTGCGTATTCGAGTCGACGTCGGCCGACATTTTGGTTTGTGACGCAATGATCTATCAGGTAACAACTTAAATGGAGTGCTTGATATAAGCAGCCACCTATGTTCACCTAGGATCGATTGAAATACATGTCTTCACACGTTGTACATGTTTTCTAGTTTATACACTTCACCCACAGAACTCATGGGATCTGAACGTTGATTGCTACATTTTGCAATTGCATGAGCATATGGAAAACAAAATGTGTCAAATCTCCTACAGTCGCAAGTCATCTGTCTCAAGTATACACAGTACGCTCCTCTAACAATACCTTGGTCTGGTCTATTGAACTTTGTTACCTGAAACCATAGTTGTTCGCGTGAGTGGCACACAGAATGCATACAGTTTACTCGCTGTTCGCTTTGGGAAAAAATTAACCAAACAGAAGTATGTCTCTTTTACAATCAAGGTTATTGGCAAATGGCACGTTTCCTTGAAAACGAAATTGTGTCCATTGATTGAAGGGTATGTTAGAGAGGTAGTTTGTACCCACATCGTTAACTGCCCAAAAGTTTGCCAACATTTCATGGAAACGGTCTTTCACGAGCTCATACCCTATCGAAAGAAGTGAATAGTGGCGATTACATACTAAAAAATTTCAAAGAATCTTTAATAGTGACGATTACATAGCAAGGAATTTTAAAAAATCTTTAATAGTGGCGATTACATACCCATGTTGGTAACTTGTGCTTGCTTAGTAGTTGAGGGATATTGTCTATGGTAGTTTGATACAACATGGCTTAGACAATACCTATGGTGTCTGCAGTCCTAGAGGCTTTTCGGCCGTTTAATTGCAACTAATATTCCAGGTCCCCAATCGGAGATGACACAAATATTGAGTTAGGGGCAAACATGCCTCTTCAACCAAGATAGTAAGAAATCCTAATTGTCTGCTAACTCTCTAGGCGTGATTGCAAAGACAATCGGTAGAATTTTTTTATTGTTGTCCTATGCGATAGCCAACAACAACCAATGGGTATATCTCCCGTGCACAAAAGTATCTTCGATCTATATAAGTGGCTTGCAGTACTGGAATGCCTCTCGATATTCCTTGAAAGTCTAGAACAAATGTTTGAACACTCGACATCCATGGAGTAACTGATTGTTGTAGTACGCATGCCCTGTTTTCATATAGATTACACAACCTGATATGTATATCTCCAAGACTCGACACCACTGACATACCTCGTTGTACAACGCGTCCCACCCACTATGTATCTTCTTCAATGCCTTTTGCTTTGTGCTCCACACCTTGCGGTATGAAGACGTGTAATCAAGCTGAGTACAAATATTTGTAATTAAAATTGTCACAATAATCTTGAGACTCGCTTTCAATGTAGGTAATATAATGTTTGCGATCATCTCTGAATCCAATTTTAGATGATATTGTGAAATATCTGTAACCACACGAGTACATTAAAATTAACAATTCAATTATGACATAAGATATATCGATATTGATACAGTACCCGTCAACACATGTATGTGGAGTGGTAAACTTATTTATCATCCAAAACATTGTCTTTTTTCTTAATAGAAGTCATGATTTTCCATGTACATCAACGGTCTTACATTCTGCACTTCGCCTCAAACTTTTCAGATCAGGATTTAACCACGTGAAAGTTTACCACATTCTTGATGTTGTATTGCTTCACTACAGCGAAAAAACCATATTTGGTGGAAAACTCCTTCCCCACTTTCAAATATCTCGAATCTAATAAAGAACTCGCGTGGCCTGACCTCTTGTATGGTAGTTCTGCATACTCCAACCCATCCTCTATTGATAGGTCTACATTATGCATGTGGGCTAAAGACGAGTACACCTTGAACCGTGGATATTCTTTGGCATCTTCGTCGAAATCTTTTTCTTTAGCATCTTCGTCAAAATCTTCATCTCTTTCACCATCTTTTAGTTTAATTGGAACCAAAAATGGTTCAGAAAATAATGTAATTTTTGAACCATCGGCACTGAGCTCCTGGATTGGATCAGCCTCGGATTCACTTTCGTTTTCATTCTCAGACCCACCAATATCTATTGTGTTAGATGTCCCTTTGCCGATGGATGTCGTAGGGGGTACATCATCCCTTCTCGTGTAGTTGTCAAAATGTCAAAAATTATTTGTCGATAGCCAACCATTGAAAGTTGATGTCATTCTCCTGTAAGAGTTGCCAACATTGAACATCGACTGAATGAAGTTTAAATCAATACCACTAACTCAGTGTTGTGCATGGGTTGTATATTTCGTCCTACCACCCCAACCTGATTGTTTAGTGTTTTGTCTGTCGTAGTTGAATTTTAGGGCTGAGACAGATGAGTGTCTTCCCATTGATGAATTCGAGATATCATAATTTAAAGCTCCCAACAAAGTGGTGAACCCACCACACAACTGTGTCGTTGGACTATCAACATGTTCTTTCATTCTGGAATCTTGAACATGAACAGATGTCGATGTCTAAGGGCATTGGTCTGGCCTTGAAAACTCAGCATATAACTCAAGAAACAGTGATTCACTGTCCAAATATGACTGCACCATCACCTTCAACCCCCTCGCACCTCTGATATCGAAAGTATTATATCTAACAGGGTCGTCTGAAGCACAAAATCAAAATTTAAGGGACGGTACTCTCAGCTGGTTGGATTCGATAATTTTCTACCTAATTCTTGTCTGTAGTTCTGGTAATTGTATGTTCTGGTTAAAAGTTAGCCGCACTGTGTTCTCTGATAAAAAAATGGCCCCGTTCTGAGTTCACAATCGTAATAACCAATAGCTTTAATTCGTCCACTCATTTTCAACCAAATAATTTGTCTAGAGATGTTAAAAAATATTATGCAAAAAATTAATATTGTGACTAAATATGAACAACAATAATCAATGCTTACTTTTATACAAATTGTGTCGTTGATCCAACTTATACCTTTTCCACGAACTTCTCTTCCTCTGATCTCCCTAACAACTTTTTTTTTACTGGTAAATGGCTTATGCCACTTGAGGCTGAAATATGTTTCATTTATAGATCAGGGGACGAACTCCAAGTTGATTTCAAAATATTTTTCCTGCCTAGTGGTAGGTTGAAATTTGTAGAGAGATAACGCTCCATGCAGGACGCACTGTCAGAAAAAGTACTGAAAGTGTGTCCAATTAGAAGCATTTTCAGTGTATGTCAACTGAAAGCGCTTCCAACCAGACGTGCTTTCAGTACTTATGCGATAATGTGTCTTGCTTGGAGTGCTATCTCTCTACAAATTTCAACCCTCACTTGGGACAAAAAATCCATCATATATCTCGAGATATATTTTCAGAACCCATCTCGTCAATAATAATGCATTGGGATAAATAATTTACTAAAATAGCAGTTCAAACTAGTATTAAAAATGTGCAAAAATTTGAAAACTAATATTTCATCCCAAACGAGTACTTCAAGTTTCGGTGAAAATATGATGTTTTTAAATTTTGAATACAATATTAATTATTTAACATTTCAAAAACCATAAATCCTAAAGAACATACTTCAAAAACCCTAACTTTAAACCCTAAAACACAAAACCTTAACCTTAAAGTACAAAACCCTAACACCAGAAATATCCAAGAGGAAAACACTTTCAGCTGGAAGCTTTTTCAGTTGATTTGTCAGAAAATGCATCTACGTATAAACATTTTCGTAAAATCAACTTATTCCCGTAATTCTTCTAAAAAAGGGCCTAATCTGGTAAATTTCAAAAAATTTCGACATTTATTGGAAATTTAGTCAAGAAATAAAGATTAAAAATAATAATGACAATATATTTATTAATAAATTAGGTAAATAGGTATATGATATGATAGTCTCATGATTAGTATTTGAGCATCCAATAAAGGGAAGATGAAAGATGGCTAGACAGCTAACGATGAGAGGGTGACTCCGACAGCCACGTTAGCAACAATACTAGCAACAGTGAAAGGAAAAACAAATGATGAAAAAGAGAAAAAAAAAAGAGAAGAAGAAAAGAAGGAATAGAGATGAAAGTAGGAGAGAATGAGCCAATGGTTGTCCCAAAAGCTACCACGTAGCTGGTTGGAGACAATGTCGAAGAGAACATTTTTTTTGTGTGAATAAGTGAATTTGGGGTATTTTACTACAAAATGCCCATTTCCAACATTATTTACGGAAATGGGCCATTTAAAAAATTATTTACCAAAATGGGCCAAAAAACCCAAAACGCGCCTACGTAGAAGTGTTTTAAGGAGAAATGTCAGAAAACTGCCTTTTCCAACATTATTTACGGAAATGAACGAATTTTACCATGTTAGCAAAAATGTGTTGACGTGGAAGCGCTTGTGCTGACATGACAAAACCGTGCTTAAGTGGGCGCGTTTTAGCCCATCTTTTTGCCCCAACGGTCACCTCCAACAATCATTTAAAAATTTGACCATTGGGGTCAACGGTCATGAAAAAAAATTATAAAACCCCTCACCCATTTTTAAAAAAAAAATTCCTCCAAATTACATTTCTTCCAAATTTCTCTCTAAATTTCTCAAAAAAACTCTCAAAGCTCTCTAAGTTTTTAATTTTTATCTAAATTAATATTAACTTTTTTTTTATAATTTCTAAAAAATTTGATCGTGTTAGCAATGACCCAACAATTAATTCGTCTTGATGATACACATATCTTCGTCGACCAAATGAAAATGGTAAGGGTTAATTTCAAATTTTTAATATTATTTAATTTTTTTCATTTATGTAATTTAATTAATATATTTATATAATTTTTTATAGCAGTCGGTAGATCGGGTGTTACAATGTTATATATGTAATATGCCTGGTCCTCCATCACTGTTGATAGAAAATTACTTGAGGGAAGCGGGTTTTTGGCACGTGGCCAATATAGGCTAGGGAGTAAGTTGGACCTGAAACTCATTAGCGCGTTCATAGAGAGGTGAAGACCCGAGACACACACATTCCATCTTTCA
Organism: Gossypium raimondii; assembly: GCF_025698545.1. Lineage (NCBI taxonomy): Eukaryota > Viridiplantae > Streptophyta > Magnoliopsida > Malvales > Malvaceae > Gossypium > Gossypium raimondii. The sequence goes on along the minus strand of NC_068577.1, from coordinate 17,607,667 downwards.
CCCGAAGAGTGTACAATCACTTTGGAAGACATGTAGTTATAATTAAGTTTATTGGTGAATGGGTTCGTACTCACCGAGTCCGCTCAATCTGCTGATTGGGGAGCCATATGCTACGATCTTTTGGGTGCGATTCCAGATAATATTTACGGAGGTCGGGTCGAGATGGGCAGGTTACTAGACACATTCCCAGAGCCGAGGGATGATTTGATTGAAGTAGAAAGAATACAATAAGCTAGGGCAAACATCATTGAGATTCACAGAGGTTATCTGATGAGGGACAAGTCACGAAACCTCATAATCTGAAGTGGCTACTAAAACTCATCGATTTTAGAGCAGCTGGCGAACTCAGTTGGGGGTCTGCCGTGTTGTTGACATTGTACCAGGAGATGTGTCGGGCGACGCAACCAAATAAAATCTGAATCAGAGGTTGCCTCTCACTACTACAATCATGGGCTCAGTTTCACTTTCTATTTTTACGTCCTCAAGTGAACCACCCGTATACATTCCCACTCTTAACAAGGTAAAATTTATATTAGATTTTACAATTATTAAATAGATTTAAATTATATTTTTGTGCTAAAATATTATTTAAATAGGTGGAACCATTCGGTGAGTTATGGGGGAATACCTACCGCTCTTGAAGATAAATGATTTCTATTAGACCAACAGTCGGAAACGCATGTAAGTATATATTTCATTTTGAACTATATATACATAACATAGTCGATTTCGTATTTAGTATTTAGTATTATGTATATAACTAATATTATTACGTTCATATAGTTTCAATGGACACCATACGAGGATCCGGTAATTCGGGTAGTAATTTCGGATGAATTTCTATAGAATCCGAACATCTGGCATGTTAGAGTCCCATTGGTCAACGATGCTATAGTCAAGATGCACCAAACAAATAGAGTGTTGCGAAAATTCAGATCCCGATAACTGATTCATGTGGCACCTGATGTGCTCGATGAAGAGCACAAAATCGACTTACAGTGATCGAACACGCATTGGCCGGGGCTTCTTCTTGAAATATATCGAAATATGGGAAAATCGATATGATAATATACCTAATCACGAACCGATTATTGTTTCAAAGTTAGCGTACGAGTCAGATTACATGCCATGGTTTAGGATCCATGGCAAGCTATATTTACTCTCAAAAGAGTAGAGGCGTTGGCAATTTCGTGCTGAAAGAGAACAATGTGGCCCTTTAAATCCAATGACAAAGGCTGGCGGGGTGAGCCCATCAATAGTGTTCACGCAATCACTGAGCCCAACGGAGCAAGCGATGATACCCACATCACAGCCCTTTTAGATTATGCCAGGTATGTATCCTAACACTTATATGTTTCATTTTCCCAGTCCTATGCAAGGTTAGAATGCATGGCCTGGTGCATCATATTTCTTGATGACTCTGACTCAATCGATGATATATAGACCATCGCCGCAGAAGGGACTAAATGAGGCACCCTTAGGGAGCTCATCTCATTTCCAATCTCTATCGCCTTATGGGATTCAAACACCTCCGCTATGGGTGACGCAAACACCCCCACAATCTTTGTTCTTTTAAGGTGGGTCATCCTCTCAACACCCACAACTAGAAGCTAATCCCAAACAACCACAACCTCAGTCGGAAGTTGAACCAAGAAGGAATCTATTGCGTAACGGTCGACCACCCTCATGTGGCACTAATTCCAACCGACACATGCATTGTTTTTTAAATATATTTGTACAAACTGCTTTTATATTGTTTCATTTAATAAAACAGAAGTTGTTTTGAATATTTTTGTACAAATTATTTTTATATTGTGCCATTTAATAAAATAAAAGTTTTTTTGAATAAGACAATACAAATTAGTTTTACATAGTTTCATTTAATAAATTAGGAACTATTTCGATTTGGACATGTTCGAATTGTATGACCCGGGTTTCTACACCACCTGCACAACTTCTGTTGGTTCATTCTTTCTCTGATATCCATATTATCACATATGCTAGTTGAGCATGATCGACATTTTGGTTTGTGACGCCATTCTTTATCCGATAATAACTTAAATGGAGTAAGCGATATAAATGGCCACTTACGTTCATCTGAGACTAACGAGAATACGTGTCTCCACAAGTTGTGTATGTATTCTAATTTGTACACTTCATCGACATAGCTTATGGGATCCAAATAGTGATTCTGACAAGCTGCAATTATATGAGCGCATGGATAACGAAGTGCGTTAAACCTCCCACAATCGCAAGTCCTATTTCTCAGGTCTACACGATATTGTCCGCAGGTAATACCTTGGTTCGGTTTGTTGGACTCCGTCACACGAAACCATAAGTTGTCGCAATTGTGACACACTATGTGCATGGAGTTGGCTCGCGCCCTAGCCTTATTAATTTCTTGCACTACATTCTAGAACCATACATGGCCTCTCTGCATTTGGCCTTTATAACTCGATGCTCACTTTAGAAACAGTGCCGCCAAACTGAAGTATGTCTCCCACATAACCGATGTTATCGACAAATCACGAGTTCTTTTTAGAACAGAATTAATGCATTTAGCTAGGTTTGAGGTCATTTGACCATATCGTAGGCCGTCATCGTATGATTGTGTCCACTGATCAAAATGTATGTTATAGAGGTGGTTTGCGCCTTGATTTTTAATTGAATGCAAAATCGGCAACATCTCATGAAAACAATCCTTATTGATCTCGTACCATGTCAATATAAGTGGATAGCGATAATTAAATACCATTCTTCCATTTAGAAAATTTTGAATATTACAAACCAAATAATATTGGTGGCAATTAAATACCCATGTTGGTCATTTTTCGTCGTTCAGTAGTAGACTGATGTTGTCCATAGTAGTTGGACGCAACGTGCCTTAGACAATACTGATGGTATGTATGATCCCATAGGCTTCCCTGTCGCTCAATTGCGGCTAGTATTCCGGCGTCCCGGTTCGATATAACTAAATATCAGGTTGGGGGCAGACATGCCTCCTCAACCTAGAAAGAAAGAAATCTCAATCATCACTTGACTCTCCCGGTGTTATTGCAAACAGAATTGGAATGATCCTCCTATCACTATCCTGTGCCATAGCTAGCAATAGTCGATGGGTATATATACCATACATAAAGGTACCATCAATTTGTACTAATGGCTTGCAGTACACAAATGCGTCCCGGCATTGCTTAAAACTCCAGAAGAAACGCTTGAACACTTCGCATCTACGGAGCAAGCGGTCATTATAGTAGGCAAGAACCATTTTAAGGTCTATTACATAACCTGGTACGTACCTCTCCAGCACTTGGCACTACAGCCACACCTCATTATATGAAGTGTCGCACCCACTGTGCATCTTATCCAATGCCTTCTGCTTAGCTATCCAAGCCTTGTGGTAAGAAGGCGTGACCTTGAATTGGCTACGAATATTGGTAATTAAGACCGACACAATAGTCCTAGGATTCACTTTCACTATTGGTAGTATTAAGCCCGTTATCATATCTGAATCCATCTTGGGATGATCTTGTGAAACACCTGTCAGCCCATGAGTACGTTAAATAATGCAACATTAAATAATAATAGTAATATTAAAAAACCCTAAACTCCTAGTGATATTTATCGGCAACAGACGTATGTGGACCCTTGAACTTTTTTATCTCCCACAACCCTATCATCTTCTTAATCGAAGCCATGATTTTCCATGAACATGTACCGTCTCGCATTGCACACTTGGCTTCGAACTTCTTGAATTTGGATTTAACCACGCGGTAGTTAACCCCGTTCATGATGCTATATTACTTCAACGTATCGAGAAAATCATCCTTACTGAAAAATTCCTTACCAACTTCCAATTCACCCGAATCCAACGACAAACTTGTGTGATCACACCTTCTGTGTGGTAGATCTGGAAACTCCAACACATCATCTGCTGATAGATTGACATTATGCATGTGGGCTGGAGACGAGTACACCGTGAATCGCAAATCTTATTCTTCTTCATCTGAAACCCTTTACCATCTTCAAGTTCGGTTGGAACAGGCTTCGGTTTAGAAAATAATATAACTTCTGCACCATTGAGGCCGAACTCTCGGGTGGATCCATATCGAACTCATCATCTGACCCACCAACATCTACAATGTACGAGGTCCCCTCGCCAGTAGACATTGTAAAGAGTACATCATCCCTTATCGTGGAAGTTTCTTAACGTCCCCAATCAGATGTGGATCGCTAACTACTAGAAGTTGATGTCATTCCCCAGTATGTATTTCCAGTATTGAACATCGACCCACCAAGGTGCATGTTTCATCTACTAATAGAGTGTCGTGCAGGGGTCGTGTATTCTACACTGCTACAAAAAAATAGAAGCTTCTATGTTTTGCCTCTCACTAACGGGGTGTTAGGCAGGGGTCGTGTATTCCTCTCGAATAGCAGTAGATGTTGAAGTCGCAAGTGCTTCATTTGGCGATGAAAATTTCACATATAACTCAAGATAAGGTGATCCATTAGCGAGATGAGTCTGCACCATCACCTTCAAGCCACGAGTACCCTTGATATCAAACGAGTCATATGTCACGGGATCAGCTGAAGCACAAAATTGATACTTAATAAACGAAACTCTCATTGGCGTCGTTTTGAAGATTTTGTGCCTAATTCTTTTACGAACTTCTGTCAAATTTATGTTCTGGTTAAAAACCAGTCGCGCTATGTTCTCTGATAAAAAACAATGTCGTTCTTGGTGTCACAGACCTCACCGTCGTAGTAAATAACAACATTAATACGTTCACTCATTTTCAACCAAATTATCTGTCGAAAGAAATTCAAAACAAAAAACATTATGCAAAAATATAATGATTTGTAGAAATATTAATACGAAAAATCAACTTATACCTTCTCAACTTTTTCAATTTCTATTCTTTTGAACTTCTTCAATTTTTCTTGCTGTGACTTATGCAACAAGAGAATGAAATTTGACTCATTTATAGCCTAAAGGATAGTGGGATGCATTGTCACCAGCACTACTGAAAAGAGCGTCTAGCTGGGAGCTTTTTTCAGTACTTTTGCTGACAGTGCATCCTACTTGAAGCGTTTTTCAACCTATTTTTTCAAAACCATCTTCTCAAAATAATTTTTTCAGAAGCAACTGTACAAAAAAAGCGTCCATCTGGGAGCTTTTTTCAGTACTTTTGTTGATAGTGCATCTTGCTTAAAGCATTTTTCAACCCCAACTATCAGATTTCTTGTGAATCCCGAGATATTTTTTTAGAACCATCTTCACAAAATTATTTTTCAGAAACAACTGTACTAAAAAAGCGTCCAGTTGAAAGCTTTTTCTGTACATTTGCTAACTATAAAAAAAATTTATATCGTCAAAATAATTTTTTCAGAACACATCACTTATCTATTAAAAAATCCTAAAACCCTAAACCCAAAATTATTTTTAAAAAATCTTAAACCCTAATTTTTTTCAAAAACACTAAACCTTAAACCTCATTTATTTATTTTTTAAAACCCTAAACCTAATTTTTTTTCAAAAACCCTAACCATAAACCCTCAAACCCTACACATAAACCCTAAGCCCTAACATGCAAATAACCCCAAAATCCTAGAAAAACACAGGCTAAAGTGCTCCCACAAAAAGGTGCTTTTATGAAAATTTCCTTTAAAACGCTTCTATGTAGGCGCGTTTTGGGTTTTTTGGCCTATTCCGATAAATAATCTTTTAAGTGGCCATTTCTCTAAATAATATTAAAAAGGTGCCTTTTTTAATAAAATACCTATGAATTTGAGGAGTCAATTTTTTTTATTAAACTATAACTTCACTTTGAAATTTATTTAATTAAAATATATTGAATAGTTTTTTATTTAAATTTTTTCTCACGTTAATCTCCTGATTCAATGAAACTATAAAATTAATTTCATTAATGACCAATAGAAATATCAAACGATAATTTTTAAGTGTAATTTTACTTAAAGGGTAAATTATTAAAATATTCACTTTTGTTTACCTCATGATATATTTTAGTCACTTATGTTTGAAATGTTACGTTTTAGTCACTTACGTTATTCTGTTGTAACATTTTAGTCATTGAACCGTTAATTTCCATTAACGGTGTAACTGTAAGATGACGTGGCACGTTAAATCATCATTTCAAACAAAAATTTTAGGTTAATTTATACAACTGGTCCCCATATTTTTTCGTTTTAAGCAATTTAATTTTTTCTTTTATGTTCTTTTAACTTTCCTTTTGTTTTCTCTTTATTTTTTATTCTCTCCTGCTTCTCCTCTATTTTCCTCCATTCTCCATTTCTTTTAACGTAGTTTTCTATGTTTTCCATTTGTTAAAACCAGTCCCTATACTTTTATTTTTTTTTGAACAATTTAAATTTTTTGAGTGAGGCAAGCTTGTAGACTAGTTTTAACAAATAAAAACTTAAAAAAATTACGTTAAAAGAAGTGAAAAAGGGAGGAAAACAGAGGGAGAAGCAGAAGAGAATGGAAAATAAAGGAAAAAAAAGGGAAAGTTAAAAGAACATTAAAGAAAAAAAGCTAAATTTCTCAAAATGAAAAAAAATATAGGGACCAATTGTAGAATTTAACCTAAAAATTTCTTTTGAAATGATGATTTAACGTGCCATGTCAGCTTACTGTTACACCGTTAACAGTCACTAACGACTCAATGACTAAAATGTTACAACACGATAATGTAAATGACTAAAACGTAACATTTCAAATATAAGTGACTAAAATGTAATCTGAGGCAAACAAAAGTGACTATTTTAGTAGTTTACCCTTTTACTTAACCATATTATTATTTATGTATTTTACTTAGTGTTATTCATTAACATGTATTTAATTTAGTTATACAATTATTAAAAATTATTCATTTTCTAAAGTAATAAATATTATTGTATGGATGTTTATATCAAATATATCTAAAAATAAATATATTTGAATCTAAGACCACATAGTTTTCAATATATTAACATTACCATTTTAATTGAGGAAAATATTTGGCACATTGTTAATAAAATTTTAGATTCCACAAACTCTTGAGTCGGTTGACAAGTGTCTTATCTGGTATAGTAAAATATTTAAAAAATCATGACAAATTTTAAATCGCTTGTGAAATAAATAAAAAAACAAATTATTAATATATCAAATACTAATGTTTTAACTAAAACCTTTTTCTTTTTACATCAAATTTTTATAAATATATTTATTAAATAAAATTTTTTCAACCAGGCGGTGATGCCAAATTCTAAGATATCTTAAATGGGCAATTTACCAGAAAAAACCATTTTTTTCAAAATTTACCGAAATAGGCCGATTTTTTGATTATTTACCGGAATGGACTATTTTTCGGGAAATCGTGCCCACGTCAGCACGATGTCAGGGTACATGGCAGGACATCGCGTCCGCGTCAGCGCGACTTGCTGACGTGGACGTGATGTCCTGCCACGTAGCGCGTTCTTGGGGACGCGATTTTGACGTATTTTTCACGTTTGGTTTTTTTGGCTTTTAGGGTTTAGGGTCAGGCTTTTTAGGCAGAAAATGTTCCGGAATAAATTATTTCGAGTTGACGTTTCTGGTCAAATAGTATAAAATCGCTTCTACCAGGATGCTATTTGAGAAGAAATTGTGAAATCGCGCCCTCGTGGACGCGATTTTGCTCTGATGAGGTCATGTAAGAAATAAATTTTTTCGATGTTTCGAGCAAATAGTATAAAATCGTTTCTACGAGAATGCTATTTGAGAAGAATTGTAATCAGCTACTCGTGGACGCGATTTTGCTCTGATAGGTCATGTAAGAAATAATTTTTTTGTTGACGTTTCTGAGCAAATAGTATAAAATCACTTCTACCAGGATGCTATTTGAGAAGAAATTGTGAAATTGCGCCCTCGTGGACGCGATTTTGCTACAGTAGCAAGTTTGGGCTGAGGCTATAAATTAGGCAGAAAATGTTCTTAGAATGCATAAGTCATAGCAGAAAAAATTTAGAGAGGCTAAGAAAGTTAGAATTTCAAAATGAGTGAACGTATTAGTGCTGTTATTTACTATAATGGTGAGGTTTGCCACACCGAGAATGGTGTTGTTTTTTTATCGGAGAATACGGTCATTGTCATTTAACGAACATAGATTTGTGAACTTAAGTAAAAGAATTAGGCGTAAAATATTTGGAACGAAGCCAATGAAAGTTCTGTCAATCACGTATTGATTTTGTTCTTGTGTTGATCCGGTGACATATGACTCGTTCGACATAAAAGGTGCTTGTAGCATGGAGGCAATGGTTCAGACTCATCTTGCTAGTGGAGCAACTTATATTAAGTTATATGTACAATTTACGTCGCCAACTGATGTACTTTCGTCCAGTGTTCGAGATGTATACACGACCCCTGGCCGACACTCGGTTAGCAGGTTACAAAATACGGAACAACCCATGTTCGGTAGAGGTGTCGAATGCACATCCCCCGCAAGACACTCTGCTGGTGGATGGGACATGTACGTCGGTGGTTCGATGTTTGATGCTGGAAATACGTACTGGGGAACTGCGTCAAGTTCTAGTGGATGGCAATCTACATCAAATTGGGGACGTTATCAAATGCCCAAAAGAAGGGATGATGTACTACCTACGACGTCAACCGGTGAGGGGACGTCGTACGCTGCAGATGATTATGGGTTAGAAGATGACTCCGATGTGGATCCACCTCGAGAGCCCAGGCCGGATGGTGCAGAAGTGGGATTATTTTCTGAACCGAAGTCTATTCCAACAGAAGGTGAAGATGTTGAAAGGAGTTTAGATGATGAAGAAAATCCACAATTCAGAGCATACTCACCTCCAGCCCACATGCATAATGTCGATCTGTCAGCAGATGATGCGTTAGAGTTTCCAGATCTACCACACCAGTTGCGCGATCGTACAAGTTCGGGGGTAGATTTCGGTGAACTTGAAGTTAGTAATCAGTTTACCAGCAAGGATAGTTTTATTGGTGCTTTGAAACAGCATAGCATCAAAAACGGCGTTAATTACCACGTCGTTAAATCAAAATCTGATAAGTTTGAGGCGAAGTGTGCGGTGCAAGACGTCACATGGTCATGGAAAATCGTCGTCTCGTTAAGGAAAAGGACAGGGTTGTGGGAGATAAAAAAGTACAAAGGTCCAGATACATGTGCTGCAAGTACAGGATTGAATGTATCTGAATAATAATTTTATTTTGCAATGTTGCATTATTTAATGTACTCCTCTACGTAGGTGTTTCACAAGATCATCCCAAAATGGATTCACTATGTTAGCGACTTGATAATGCCCACGATAAAAGCGAGATCCGGGACTTGATCTGCGGTGATAATTGCCAATATCCGTAGCCAAATGGGGTACCGCCCTCTTACCGCAAGGCTTGGATAGCTAAGCAAAAGGCGTTGGAGAAGATGCATAGTGGGTGGGACGCCTCATATAATGAAATATGGCAGTGGTGTCAGGTGCTAGAGAGATACGTCCCAGGTGCCATCACAGACCTTGAAACGGAACATGCGTACTACAACGGCCGATTGCTACGTGGATGCCAAGTGTTCAAACGCCTATTTTGGACCTTTAAGCAATGCCGAGACGCATTTCTATACTGCAAGTCGTTGGTACAAATTGATGGTACTTTCATGTTTGGTAGGTATACTCATCGGCTATTGGTTGCAGTGGCACAGGACGGCGGTGGGAGAATTCTTCCAATTGCATTTGCAATAACACTGGGGGAGTCATCTGATGACTGAGATTTCTTTCTCTCTAGGTTAAGGAGGCATGTCTGCCCCCAACCTGATATCTGTGTTATTTCAGATCGGGGTGCCGGTATACTACCTGCATTTGATCGAGAGGGAAGCTTGTGGCAGCGCACACACCATAGATATTGCCTAAGACACGTTGCTTCGAACTACTACAGGCAATATCCGTCCAAGAGCGAACGACGACAAGTGACCAATATGAGTATTTAGTTTATAACTGTATTATTTCGTTTGTCAATTTTAATTAGTTTTATTGGTAAAGTGGTATAAAATATTCGCAATTATCTTATATTGGCAGTGTATGAAATAAATAAAGATCGTTTTCAGGAGATGTTGGCAATTTTACGATCCTAAAACGGAGAAAGGGCGGACTACCTTTGTAACATACGTTTCGAACAGTGGACACAAGCATACGACGGAGGCCTATGATATGGCCATATGACGTCGAACCTGGCTGAATGCATAAATTCTGTCCTTAAAGGAACGCGCCATCTACCGATAACATCGGTTGTGCGAGAGACATATTTTCGTTTGGCGGCGCTATTTCCAAAGCGAGCAGCAACTTATGCTGGCCAGATGCAGGGTGGACATGTATGGTGTAGTAAGGTAGTTCAAGAAATTAATAAGGCGAAGGCGAGGGCAAACATCATGCACACAGTGTGTCAAGATCGAGACAATTTATGGTTTCGCGTGACGGAGTTTGACAGACCGCACCAAGGTGTTGTTGGCTGGCAGTATCGTGTACACTTGCGAAACAGGACTTGTGATTGTGGGAAGTTTGATGCGCCGTTATCCATGTGCTCATGTTATTGCGACTTGTCGAAACTCCGTGCTGGATCCGATGAGTTATGTGGACGAAGTCTACAAACTAGAAAACATGTACAACATATGGAACACGTTTTCCCACCGGTCCCGGATGAGCGTAAGTGGCCGCCGTATCTCTTGCTCCTTTTAAGTCATTACGGATAGAGAATTGCGTCATAAACCAAAGGGTTGACCTTGCTCCACTAGAATACGGAACAATATGGATATCCGAGAAACATCCAGTCAACAGAAGTTGTGCGAATGGTGTAGGAACCCAGGCCATACAAGTCGATCATGCCCTAATCGCAATAGCTGAATGTAATTTTAGAAAAAATTACATTTTCTTCAATTATTAATTGGTAATTGTATTAATTGTTAGTAAAATTATCAAATTAGTTTAATTTGTTGTCAAATTTTAGTACCAGTCAAAACATTTTACCAAATCTAACATTATGTAAAATTATGTAAAATTATTAAGCTAAAAAATTGTGTTAATGGTTAGTAAAATTTATGAAATAAACTAAAATTATTAAGTCCGAAATTGTGTTAATGGTTAGTAAAATTATCAAAATATGTAAAATTATTAAGCCAAAATTGTATTAATGGTTAGTAAAATTTATGAAATAAACTAAAATTATTAAGTCCGAAATTGTGTTAATGGTTAGTAAAATTATCAAAATATGTAAAATTATTAAGCCAAAAATTGTATTAATGGTTAGTAAAATTTAAGAAATAAACTAAAATAATTAAGTCCAAAATTATGTTAATGGTTAGTAAAATTATCAAAATATGTAAAATTATTAAGCCAAAATTGTATTAATGGTTAGTAAAATTTATGAAATAAACTAAAATTATTAAGTCCAAAAATTGTGTTAATGGTTAGTAAAATTTATCAAATTAAGTTAGGTTAGGGTTAGGGTTAGGGTTTAAGTTAGGTTAGGGTTAGAGTTTTTAATTAAGTTAGGTTAGGGTTAGGGTTTTTAATTAAGTTAGGTTAGGGTTAGGGTTAGGGTTTTTAGTTAATTTAGGTTAGGGTTAGGATTTTTAGTTAATTTAGGTTAGGGTTAGGGTTAGAGTTTTTAATTAAGTTAGGTTAGGGTTAGGGTTTTTAATTAAGTTAGGTTAGGGTTAGGGTTAGGGTTTTTAATTAAGTTAGGTTAGAGATTTCAATTAAATTAGGGTTTTTATTTTATTATATCAAATACTATCAATTATGTTCTTCAAAAATTTCTATGCGTATTACATCAAATAAACTTCTATTTTATTACATCAAATAGTAAATTTAAATACGGCAATCAATGTCTATACCCGGGGGATTCGGTTCCACATGGCGGCCGTCGACGGTTGCGCGCTGGATTCCTTCTTCCTCTAGCTTCCGGCGGTGGTTGTTCTTCTTACGGTGGTGATTGTGGTTCTTTTGGTTCGGCATCTGGTTGTCGGACTTGGGACGATGATCCACCTTCAAAGAATAGTGTATGTGGAGGTGTTTGCATCATGAACAACGACGGTGTTTGAAAGCCATATGTTGCTGGCGATTGGTAAAAAGGAGAGCTCCCCGAAGGCATGTGCGATCCCTCCTGCGCCGCTGGCCTAGATATCGACGGACCGCTCGGCATAACAGGAAATGGAGCTGAACCGGGCATTTGGCTCCAACCTGCCATAGTATTCGGAAAATGATACATGTAAGGGTTAGGGTACATATAAGGGCTAGGAAATATACCTGGCATCATAGGGAAAGGCGGTTGAGTGGGTATCATCTATTGAATTGCTACGTCAGGTGACTGCGTCGGTGCTCTCGTTGGGGCCGGTGATTGCATGCCCGCTGATGATGCGCCGGGTGACTGTCTAGGCCTCGTTGAGGGGCTGCCTTCGAAGTCTTCTCGTCTTGGATTTAGAGGCCCACGCCTTTCCCTTCCGAGACGTAATTGCCGTTGCCTCTCCCCTGGCGTAAGTAAATACGACTTGCCATGGATCCTAAACCATGGCATGTATTCTGGAACGCACGCTAACTCTGGAACGATGATTTCTTCCCGAGTAGGTAGATATTCATGCCGATTTTCCCACATTTCCGTGTACTCGGACTAGTATCTAGGCCAATCCGTACGTAATAGCCGAAGGTCGATTTTGTTGTGCTCGTCAAACTCCTCAGGGTCCGCAGGAATCGGTTGTCTACATCAAGCGTAAGTAGCACTACATGCATCGGTGGGGCTCCACGGTTGCATAGTTGATCAACACCACTTTCACGTGCCAAGCGTTCGGATTTTGTAAAAACTCTTCCGAGATTACTGCCCGAATTGCCGGATCCTCGTATGGTGTCCATTGAAACTATATGAACATGATAGAAATATTAGTTATATACATAATACTAAATACTAAATACTAAATATCAATCGACTAGTGAATGTATGGAAATATCTATTTGCAATAATACTTACTTCTGCTTCTGACCGTTGGTCCAATAGAAGCCGTATATCTTCAAGTTCAGATGGTAATCCACGATAACTTGCCAGATGGTTCCACCTAATTAAATGAATTTTTAGCATGCTTTTATTCTTACAAAATCTACATAATAATTCTAAAATGTAATATAAAATTTACCTCGTTACGAGTGGGAATGTATATGGGTGGTTCACTCGAGGATGTAGAAATGGAAAGCGAAACCGTGCCCATGATTGCAGTAGTGATAGGCAACCTTCGATGGTTGCTCTCCTCGGTCGCGTCGCCTCGCACATCTCCCGATATAGTGTTGCCAAGACGGTAGACCCCCAACTAAATTCACCGGCTCTTCTAAAATCAACGAGTTTTAGCAGCCACCTTAGATGTACACGGCTCCGTGACGTGTCCGGCATCAGATAACCTCTAATTATTTGAAGAATATATGATCGAACATATCAAATTCTTTGGATTTCGGTTGAATTTGCATTCGGATCGGGGAAGGTGGGACGTAACCAGCCCATCTCGACCTTACCTCCATCCATTTTTTCCAGAATAGCGCCCAAAAGCTCGTAGCACACCGCCTCCCAATTGCTAGATTGGGCGGACCCGTGTTGGGTGCCCGCCACCGCAATCCCAATCGCATCTTGACATCTTCTAGAGTGATAGTGCACTCTCCACATGGAAGATGAAATGTGTGCGTCTCGGGTCTCCACCTCTCGATCAACGCACTAATCAGTTTCGGGTCCAACTTGCATCCTCGGCTTACCGTCCCCACGTGCCAAAAACCCGCTTCCCCCAGGTAGTTCTCTACTAACGGTGATGGAGGAGCATGCATATTCCGGATATGGCATTCCAATACCAGATCTTTAGACTTTTATAACAAACAATAAATTAATAATTATCTAAAAATACTTAAATAAAAAAATCTTAAATAATAATTACAAATTAAATTTAATACTTACCATTTTCATTTGCTCCACCGATATGTGATTGCTATCAAGACGAATCAATGATCCGGCCATTGATGAAAATATAAAAAAATTTAAAAAAATATAAAAAAAATTATAATTATTTTAAAAATAGATTTGAGAGAATTTTGGAAGGAAATTGAGAGGAAATTAAAATTAAATATGGGTTTGAGAGAATTTTGGAAGGAAATTGAGAGGATTAGAGAGGAAAAATTAGATAGGATTTGTTTGTGAAAAAAAATAAAGGGGTGGGGGTATTTATATATATATATATATATATATATATTTGACCGTTAGAGACAGCGGTCAAATTTTTTTGATTGAAGTCTCTGTTCATGCGCGGAGGACATCGCGTCCACGTCGTAGCGACTTGTCGGCGTGGATGCGATGTCTACGCCATGTACTCGACATCATGTTGACGTATGCGCAATTTCCCGAAAAATGGACCATCCGGTAAATAATCAAAAAATCGGCCCATTTCGGTAAATTTTAAAAAAAAAGGGCTTTTTCTAGTAAATTGCCCATCTTAAATATTATAAGATAAAAATTTCATGGACCTTGAAAACGAATTTGGGCTTAGAAAGAGAGTAATAGATTTCCCAATGCTTGTTTAGGCCTGAATCCAAATACTCACCCGTCCTACTCCTTCCCATACCATGGGAAACTTTACGTTTTTCCCTCTTCTGCTTCGAAACTGTAAAAGGCTAGTGCCCAGTAGCTATATCGAGCATTATGCATGAACACCAGCTTTGATAATTCCTGAAGAAACTGGTAACTTTTAGCCCAGAAACCTGATGGGTTCTCATGCCAAGGCATGGCTCGTTGAAGACGAGAGTGCAAGAGAAATGTTAGACAGGGTCCTAACGGAGCGCCCCTTCTTGCTTCTTCCTCCACTTCACAGGGTCCCTCTACGTGTCGGTAACGTTGTTGAGCTTGTAGGCCCTTCTTCTTCTTCGAAAACCCACATCTTAATCCAGGCTGCCATCACTTGTATACTTCCCAAGCTGTGGAAAGGGGTCAGTTATGGTGGATTGGGGCATTCCGCAATGTTCATTGACTTGGATTGTCGATTTGACGTTTTACGTTTCTCGGAATTGCTAAACCATAGAATCATGGAAGCAGCTAATGGTAAGTCCTTTTTCTTGATGAAAATTAGCAGTTTCAGGTCCCCAAGTTTTCTTTTACTTAAGTTCTGTTCATATCTGTTTAGGATCAAGCAGTAAAGTAGGTTGTCACGAAAAGGATTCTGAAGCTCAGTTTGCAAGAATGAAACCTTATAATGAGGAATTGTTTGCTTTATGCATGAAACGGTTTTTGTACATCCGTTGTTATGACAGTTCTGAGTTTCTTGCGACTCTCAAGGTGAGGGCCAAATTCTTGCTGTAATATAAGCTAAGTAATTCCATGGCTTCTTTTCACAAGAACAGAAATAGGAGTACATTACGGGCAAGTCTGCTTTTAAGTCTGAAACCAACACTTGAAATTTTGAAAGAGACCAAATTGGTGCAAAGAAATGATTATAAGTTTGGTGGTTTCTGTGTGATGTTTTGCTGGATGACAGACATTACACTATCGGCTTCAAAAGGAAAGGGAAGTACATGGTGTTAATGTTCATTTGCTGTTGATTGACAGGTTTGGCATTGATCCCTATAATTCGATCCTTTGTGTTGGTTACCTTTTATCTTCTTTCAGTTGTAGCTTAGATTATTGACGTAACAGTTAGGAAATGTTGATTAAAGCAAATAGTTTGATGCATTATGGAATATCAAGTATTATAGCTGTTGAACTCAATCAGTCTCCTGAATAATTTGTAATGTTTTAAAGGAGAGCATTCAGTTGATTCAGTAATCCCGATAATTGGATAAAAAGGGATCTCTTTGGAATAATCGGCAGAATTGACAATTACTTTGGCTAATAGTTTCTGAAAATAAAAAGAAAAATGAAAACAGAAAAGACCCTTCTTATGAAAGCTCTAGCATATCTATATTTTGATGCTACCAACAGGTAGTTGAAGAATTATACCAAATTGTATTTCCTGAGGCTATCGAGGTTTCCTGAAACTCATTGAAATGGGGTCTAAATACCAAAATTTCACAGAGCAAATATGCTGAGTTAATGAAAAGAAGTCTTGAGTTAGTTTTGAGAGGCAGAGAGAAAGAATCTAATTTGAAGTCCTTTGAAATTAGTAACAGACTGGATACTCTAAGCCCATAGCGTCTGACATGTAATAAAATGTTCACCAGCATTGGAGCATTTCACTGGGTAGATCGTGGTTCATCATCTTTTCCACTGGAGTGTGATAATAGGTACTATTTTAATATCTGTTGACAGTTTTCTAGCAATCTTTTGAAATGTTTCTTACTAATATTATATAAGAAATGATTTAACTGTTTTTTATGTTTTCCTGTATTTATCTTTAGTTTTCCTATCATTTATAGTGTTTTGGATTGCCTAGTGTTCTCTTTGTGGTATATGTTTATAGTTTATTCATTTTTTATTCTTCCCCTGGGATCAGATTTAGTTGTTATTTCTCGCCTTTTTAGCTAATTGTTGTTTTCTAAATAGCTATATGTACACATGCACGCACAGTTGTAAGTATGCAATAAAGAAATTTTTGGTTGACGTGTAGGAAAAGCTGGCATCTCCAAAATGTGTCTGAAGCTGTAGTTCAAGAGATTAGAAGGCTCCTATTAGTGCATCCCATGCTTGTGATGGCTACCAAAGCAGTTGTCTTAGGCAACAAATATTCAACAAATGAATTAACGTGGTAGGTTCCATTATACTTGCAGTTTGCACCTTCATGTTACTCTCTAGCTGGTGGCAGAATATCATGCGTTAGTCTTGTACTTTAGAAGCATATCTGTTACTGGAAATTATTTTCAAAAAATGCCTGATGTAGTGTTTTAGATGCCATATTTTTCATGACTGACTATGAATGCCGAAGTTTTAGTTTGATTTAATCTGTAGTTTATACACTTCTCTAAACTAATGTGGATGTAACAAAGTTAGCACTCCCCTTCATGTTTAAACCTAATGGAAATATGGATAAGAATGGTTAATCATGCAGACAATGAAAATGAGATGACAAATACCTTGTTTTCCTAGTAAAGCTATAGGTTTGAATTGCTCCAAAGGTTCAAGTTAAAAAGATGGGATGCTTGAAAATTCCCAGTATTCATGATGGCTTAGATTTGGTTTCTGTTTCAGTTTTATTTACCCTTTTTATGGTTCCCTATGCCCTTCTTTTCATGTTTTGTTTCTTATCAAGAGCAAATATCTTTGTTTAAAATATATAATGTCATTGCCCTGGCCACTTAGTAGAAAAGTGCTTTCCTGAGCTTTGAATAGTATCACATATAATTAGTTGTTTTTCCTTGATGGAAGTCTTATTCCTACTAGAGTTCAACGTAAATGATTAATCTGTATGTCAGGAATTATAGAAAATGGTCTGCAGTGGATAACCCGTATTCAAGAAATATAACTAGTGATCAGCAACTTCCATATCGTGAGTATATGCCCGCTGCTTGGCAGGTAATGCCTTATAAGTAGGATACTTCTCCCGTGTTATGGTATTTTTGAGGAGACATGCATGAATCTTGTCATAAGCTGACTTTTGTTTTTTAGTTCAAGTTTGCTAGTAGTCCCCATGCTTAGTCGGGTGTTCTGATCAGTCCTTTTACAGTCATTAATGTCATTTCAAATTTTATGAACTCTAGATTACCTAAACATTTTAAAAGTATATGATACAAGATTATTCCATTCTTAAACGTTGAATACTGATGAAAGTTTCACAAGTAAAACTTAAGTGACAGGATGTTAACTGTGCACGTGTTTACAACTTGCTTATTCCTCATCTGGTGTTGCTTTTTAGAAATTTTGGAAAATGTTAGGATCATGTTCTTTGAACTCGCGCTTTCTCAAATAGACAAACAACAGCACCTAGTTGCTTGTCTTTGATAAACCATTCCGAGGTATGACATGCCATGAAATATTAAATTGATATCCTTAAAAGTGTATTAAGATATGGTGGAGTCGCTGTCTTTTTTTTTTGTTAAATAAAATTCAGAGTAGGCATACAAGGGATTCATGCTACCATTTTCTTAAATATGACTACCTGTAGATTCTTTTAATTATGATTTCTTTCTGGTCGTTGCAGTCTTTTGTGACACACAGGATTCTCGTACGAGCTACAGGTTCTGATTTTCTTTAGTAGTGGAATTCACTAAATTGGTTGCTGTCTTTACACATGCTGTTGCTTTATTTCTTAATACAGAACATGTATCTAAGTTGTCCTTGCTATGTAGATGATGATTTGGTCAATGGTGAGCATCAAAACAACTCCATATATCTATTAGAATGGTTGCTGCCACCGCTGAATTCCTTGGACAAATTTACAGTGAGAGATGTAAGAAAACGCTTGTGCTTCTTTTTTTAACGAAGAAAGGCTAAATATCAGCGTTTCCCGTATATTATATTCAGCATAATCTGTTTGCTACTTGCAGACTGGCGTGTTCATCCTTTCTTGAACATGTGTACTGGGATGTATGACTTACTATATGTTAGTGAAGAAGAGAAAGAAGAGCGAGTGATGGAAAATATCGTAGAGAAAGGAAAGGAGCTGACGAAGAAGAGAAAAGAAACTGGTGAAGCCAGGGAAGTGAAAATTCTAGCTAAAAAGAGATAAGTACTCAAAAGAATCCTAGTTATTTTTCAAATTACTAAAGTGATTTATGTGATAAGTGTATTGGTATGTTATAAAAATCATGGACTAAAGTGTCAATGATTAATAGTTAGTTGTAGAAAAAAAATCTTTTAAGAATGTGTAAACTGTTTTGGAAAAAACAACTGTAAGAGTGGCTAAACTTTGAAAATTCATTAAAAATATAGAAATTGAGGTAGAGGTTGAATCAAACCTAAAATTGAAGCCTAGTGACTAGTGGTATTTATATATATATATATATATATATATATATATATATATATATATAAGAAAATGTATAAGTAATGGAATTGTAGATTATGAGATAAATAAATTTAAGTGAGGTAAGGTCAGATTGATTTTCTTTGTTCTGAATTTAAAAATTATTAAAGTTGAATAATTAGAAAATGAACTTTATGTGTCTAAAAATATTAATGAGTCTAATTTCAAGATAAGCAAATGTCAACATTATACTTAATTTTATATTGAAAAGTAAATAATTTTAGTAGAGAAAGGTCAGAGCTGTCTAGTAGCAAAACAAGGGAAGATTAGAAGAAAAAACTAAATTAATTGGTTTGATTTAAAATTTTATCATAAGTTTTATGTCAATGATGGAATGTCTAGTTTTAGAAATTTCAAATGGAACTTGATTGTCAATTCTCGATGAATGAGATATAAATAAAATGTGACCGATGCGCATTGGGCTATATTGTTTTACATTGTTGAAATTTAAAATTTATAGACTAAATTTATAAATGAAATAAAAGTATGTTAAAATATGAAAACATAAAATAAATACAAGTTTAAATAGTTTAATTTGAAGATGAGAATTTAAGAAGAAATGTAAGAGTCTCAGTAATCTTCTCATATTCATATTCATGTTTTATTTGTAAAGAAAAATATCATGTTTGATTTTAATCTACTATTAAATAAAATTTGTTTATGTATGTTATACTTAAAAGTCAATGTATATAGAGAGGAAGAGAAGAAAAAATAAAATAAAATAACAATAAGTGAATTGACACGAAATATGAGAATGCAATTGAATAATTGGAAATTAAAGTAGTTTGTATTAAATAAGCTTTTATAAATCAATGCTGAATTGTGGCATCTGTTGTTCGGGTTTAGGTTCGTGATCGAATAAGGGGTGTTACAGGTCTATATATAAATTTTATATATATTGTAAAAAAATGAACAAAAATATATATGAAAATATTGAGTTCTAGGTTAGTTGTTTAAAATATTTCCTTTTTAGTTATATTTAGGAGTCGTGTATTTAAAATTAAGTTTTAAATATGATTTTTTCCTGTTGTTACATTAATTCCAGATAATTAATTATTAAACATTTTGAATAACTCCTCAATACAATTTTTACGTATTTGGATTATTGATTATTAATACTCCATTTTAAAATATAATTTATTACTAACACTATTTGTAACTAAGTCGATTAATTAGTGAATATATATTTTTACTTATAATGTTAACATATTAAACTTTATTTGCTTCATACCTCTGTCCTTGAAAGTAGTTAAAGATTTATTTTTTTAAAAGTAAATTAATGTCATATGCAATAATAAATACATTAAAAATATATATTTTTAATATTAATGTAAAAAGTAATACAAAACTTCTTAATATTGATTATGAAAATTAAGGGAGAAATTCATAACAATTAAAAGAATGATTTATATAAAATAAAATTAGTGTTCACACTTCACCCTCTTCCTTTCATTTTAGACATGTTTTACATGTCTAAACGCCTATAAATAGAATTACTGCTAAGAAGATTAAGCACAACAAAAGTTATGGTTTTATTTTAATTTTTTTCTTATTTTTAATTTATACATTTTAATTCTATTTTGCATTGTTTTTTTTGACGTCATTATTCTCTAATTTTTGACATCAATATCATAAAGAGAATCATCCACAAATGATTTGAAAAATGAATTCAGTGAGAGTTACAACAATACAAGGTTGAGATGTACGTAACAACGTATAATGAGCAACTTAAAATTAATTAAGCAAATGTTGAAGAACTTGAAATGGACAAAAAAATGATGAAAATTTATTAAGAAGATTTTATTGATTCAACTATCGTGGATTATTCGACAAATTTTCCTTTTCCTCGTACGTCCTCTAGTCTTTAAGTTTCTTGATGTAAAGTACAATTTAGTTTAGTTTAATTAAATCAATTCAAACCAAATAAGCAATCAATTTACACATTTAAGTCATTTTATTCACATTTATAAATTTACCCTAAACTTTACTTTTTATATAATTTAGTCCCTAAACTTGAAACTATCAAATCGAACACAATTAAGCTTAAATGAAGCTAGCTGATTTTTCTATAACCCTTGAACAACCCCTATATTTCTCTATTTCACAATATTTTCATGAGATTTTACAACATTAACATTTAAATCCTTAAACATCAAAATCACTAAAATTATTTTACAAAATAGTCCTATTTAACAACCAAACTTAATAATCTATCATCAAACTTCAAAAACACTTCAAAATGATCAATGACATAATCTAAAACATTTAACAATTTTATGAATTAATCCCCAGGTTAGTTGGACCTAGTTGTAACGATCTCAAAAACATAAAATTACTAAATATGGATGCAAAATACATACCATGCAATGAAAAAAACCTTGGCCGAAACTCCTTGCTTTTCAACAATGGTGAATCGATTTTTTCAAGCAAAAATGTAGAAGAAAGATGATGATAATTTTGTCATCTTTTGTTTTAATTTACTAAATTATTTAATTACAAAATTAATCTTTGAAAACAATATTTCACTAAAAACCAACCCACAACCGTCCACTATGTAAAGATATCGTCTATTTACCATTTAAGGCCACACAAATCAAGTTCTAAAGCTATTGAACCCATTTTACTAATAACAATTAACTTTCTCAACTTTTACGATTTAATCCTTTTTACTTAATTAACTATCTAAGTGTAAAAATTTTTTAACCAAATTTTAATACGATATTATAGAAAATCTATAAATATTAAATAAATAATAAAAAAACTGACTTACTGGTCGAAATTGTGGTCTCGAAATCACAGTTTCCAACACCACTAAAAAACGAGATGTTACACTAAATATCTTGACTCATGTATCATTATTCTTTATTCTCTAAATGTCTTTATGAATCATATTCAACTTCGCATGTTACTCTGGCCGAATATACCTGAATAAAGGTATGATACTAGAATCATGAGATAAACTCCCTCTTCAATCTAGAGTGGTGAATCCTTTGTTGACCACTTAATTATCTTCATGTACTTGATGTTATACCCAAACTCCAAGCCATAAATACCCCACGGTGGAGAATAAGTAACGGACTCAAAATGTAGCACTAGTTTTGTAATACCATAAACTCGGTCTAAACGTTATGACCGAATCTGGCGATTCACATTGTAACACCCCTTACCCGTATTTGACGCTGGAATAGGGTACGATGCATTACTAGAAGACATACATTTGCATACGTATTAAACCGAGTTACAAAATTTCATCCGAATTAAAACTTTTAAATTAATAACGTGCTTTTATAATTCTTTACAACATATCCTCGAAATATTATATTTGTCGAAACCACTTTT
Organism: Gossypium raimondii; assembly: GCF_025698545.1. Classification (NCBI taxonomy): domain Eukaryota; kingdom Viridiplantae; phylum Streptophyta; class Magnoliopsida; order Malvales; family Malvaceae; genus Gossypium; species Gossypium raimondii. Next base: position 17,585,360 of record NC_068577.1, on the reverse strand, counting down.
TGAAAAATAAAAAATTTTAGTTATCGACTTATTAAAAATGAAAATTGGAGTCGCCACCGATCTTTTATTGTGGTGTGATCGGATCACCTTGAAAATAATTTTCGGTCTGCGAATTTTGAGAAAAACAGGTTCGGGAGTCGGTTACGCACGAGGAAGGGTTAGCACCCTCGTAACGCCCAAAATTGGTACCGAATCTATTGTTTAATGTCTTAATGTCAAAATTTTGAAAAGATTTTAAATACGATCCTTTTATCTTGAATAAAATGAATTGGATGATAAGGCTCACTTATTTCAAAGAAATAAATTGTTACACTCAGTAAGTTAGAGTGTAACATTTCAAATCCTCAAAATTAAGTTTATCATTTGATTTTTAAAACCTATGCATTTTGAGAAGGATATCTGATTATTTGGGTCAAATGAGAAAATCAAAACCCAGTAAGTTAGGGTTCGATTTCAAAAAATTCCTAAATATCGAATATTGCCTTTTATTTTTTTTAGAAGAATCCTCGTCTCGGGAAAACAACATGTCATACCCAATGCGTTATGGTACAACGTATCGAATCCTCGAGAATGAGATTTTTAATTATGTTTTAATTAAAAGGGAATTTCCGATTAATTAGATTCAACGAGGAAAATTGGAACCCAATACGTTAGGGCTCAATTCTCGAGGATTCCAAATTTCGGGTGTCTCATTATTTTGAAAGTTTTTGAATAAAAATGATTTTGATATTTAAATGATATGAACCGTAACCCTTTAGGCAAATAAAATGCGATAGAATGATAATGTACAATGCGAATTGTTTATCCGAGATTAAAATGTAATCTAATGAATAATGAATAATCAATAAATAAATCTAAACAAGCATAGCAATAATTATCTCAACCATATATGTCGAATATCGATATCGAAATTTGAAATAAAACGAACTAATGAATATAAACACAAGCCAAGTATATAAGTTTTGAAATGATTAGAAAAATAAATGGTATGAAAGGAATGGAAATTGTGAATCAAATAAGCATATACATAGAAAATTTAACATACGTAATATATAAAATTTGAAATAAATTAAAATGGGGTTTAAAATAAAATAAATATCATGCGAAGTAAATTTTAGAATAAATGTTTAAAATATTAATATATACATATATTAAAATAGTACGTATGGGTGGATATAATATAGTAAAGAAAGGGATGAAAATTAACATGTGATTTGATAAAAACTATATATATAAAAACAAAACAATTTTAAAGAAATAAATCCCATTGGATTGATATATCAATATAATATAAAAAAATAAAAATAAAAATACATAATAATAAGAGAGTAAATAAATATAAATAAGTGTAATAATAATACCAATAATAAATAATAATAGTAACAATAAATTTATTAATAATAAAAAATTTTGAATAGTGAAATGGGTTAAATCGCAATCAAAATCAAATTAACAGGAAATAAATGAGATTAAACTAAAGTGGAGGGCTTTACTGCAATGCTCGGATTACGTGGGGAGCCGATTGGGAAATATCCCGCTTCCCCAAAACGCTGCGCAATAACGGATCAAATCGAAACAAAAATGAAATTAAAGATTAAATTTAAAAAGGAAATAAAACAAAAAAGTGTCGAATTGAAATACAGCGCAAAACAAGGACTCGGCGCGCAATTACCCCTCCCCCTACCAAACACGTGGATCTAGTCGCAGTTGGACCGGGTCATCGGGTCAAGGCACCAAACGGTGCCGTTTTTTTTAAAGCATTTAAAAGCTAAAAACCTAAATCTAAGATTGCAGAGGAAAGGGAGAGCGCAGTCTCCGTTTTACCCTCTTCTCTGCCATTTCAAATCCTAGACCTCTGCCCATTCGACTCCGATTCGCGCAGAGGAGAAGAAGGCATCATCGGCGCATCCACCAAGGTAAACTCCCTCCCCTTCCTTTCTTATTTACTCTCCTTTTTTTACTTAAACGAAATGAGAATAGAGGCAAAAAAGAAAAGTGAAAAAAACGAAATCAGAGAACAAATCACCTTTTTCTTTTCAATTTTTTCTGTTTCTATTGATATTCTCCCTGTGTCCCCTTACAAACGCTCAAAAAATGGCTTTTATACAGCCCAAAATAAAATAAAAATTACAAAAGCAAAAATGGATTTTCGCTCTTTTTCTTTTTTCCTCTTTTTGCTGTCGATTTCTGCTCGTTTTTGCTTGTTTGTTTGTGTGCAGTTACAGGCGTACGGGGTAGTGGACGTGGAGGCTCACGTGGATTTGGCGTGGAGGCGCTACATACGCATGGGCGCAACACGCGCGAGGAGGAGGCCTGGCTCTGTTGTGGCGGCTGGGGCTGTCTCAGAAACTGCTAGGGTTTCTGCTTATGTTCTAGGCTTAGGTTTGGGCTAGGGTCTAGGCAAATTGGGTTTGGTGAAATTGTTTGTAATTTGGACTGTTATTTTATTTATTATTTATTTTAATAGCGGGCCGGGCAAATTTGGGTATTACAATATTCATAACAAATAGGACCTACGAGACCCGACATTTACTCATGTAATTCAAAGCTTCATTTCTATTTCATTCAATTTACAATTTCTCATGTTCACAATTCAAATAAATTTCTCAATCCAATATATATATTTCAATCATCTAAGAATAAAATTCAAGTTACACAAACTTACCGGGCTAAATTAAAATACCAAAATTGAGGACATTTTGGTAATTTTCTATTTTCTCAATTTCCACTCAATATTGATATAAATTAATATTCCATTCAATTTATTAATTTAAATAATAAAACAATTCATTTAATGCAATTTGGTCACTTTTTGACATTTTTACAAATTTACCCTTAAAATATTACTTTTATTCAATTTAGTCATTGAACCTAAAACATGCAAATTAGCCATTTTTAATGAAAACTCATGCTAGTTGAATAATCATATATTTTCCTCCTCATCTCCATTCCACATCCTTAATGTATATAACATGCTTATATGTAACATGCTTATAGTCCTGTTTCAGGCTCCTATATTATTTAGAAATTTTTCAGAGTAATATGCAAAACTTCCTTTGTGAAAGTTTTTATTAGTCCATTAATCATTATTCCAATGCAACATGCTTGCAAAAAAGGGTGATAACAATGGATAAGAAAAAAATTGGTTCTGAGCATAGCTCGAAAGAACAAGTTACCAAAAATAGTAAAGAAGGACGATAAAGAAATTGATTGGGAATGTATATCTTGGAAAAGAAAAAAGTATTCCAAGGACAACAAATAATATGAGAATTGGGTGCCCCAGATATCGCAACTTGAACTTCTCTATACAAACTTTCTGAAGATCATTTTGAATTTGGCATGTGTTTAGGAGATCTATAGTGCTTTGTCGATGCCCCAAGATGTCGCCTACTTTTTCTTGTTGATTCAGGTATAACAAGATTACCACATGCCCCAATCTAATCAAGATACGATTTGCTCTGATCGCTTCATGCCTCATTCTGATCAATATTTGAGCCGCCCTTTTCGGGTTTTCAACTCAAATCCCCTTTGGCCTAAGGTGCCCTTTGCAGGTTTTCCCCTTAGCCTCTCCGTTTCTACTTTTTCATTTTCATTTTTCATTTTTCATTTTTCACCCTTTTTTTTTGGAATCAAGGCACCCTTTACAGGTTTTCACCTTGGTCCTTTCTCCTTCTTTAGGTGAGGTAATTTTTGACTGAATCTGAGTTTACAGGATTTGGCGAGTTTTACCATCTATCCTACTCAAAATCAGAGCTTCTTCGGAAAAGGCCCTTGGCATCCATTTTCCTCTAAAATCCTTTTGTGTAAGAAGAATCTTTCTCCAAATTAGGTTCCCCTTATGAAATTCTCTGAGGCAAACCTTTTGATTGTAGGCTCACATTATTTGCCTTTGGTACATCTGACTGTACTGAATAGCTTTTAGCCTTTTCTTTTGATCAGATTGGATTCATTCTACTCAACTAAAACCCAGAGAACAAGGATTTCTACTTCAATTGGTAGAACTACTTCTGTCTTGTAAACCAGAGAAAACAGTGTTGCCCCAATCAAAGCTCCGATAAACGTTCTAAAAAACAAAGAAGGCAGATGGTAACTTCACATGCCAACCCTTGTAAGTCTCAGTCATTTTTGCAATTCATTGTTTTGCAATACAGTGACAAATCATGGTGTCTGATTTTGAATTGATTACACCCCTCAGCTATCGTGCTGTCATTCAAGTTCAATGCATTTTCTAATACCATCCTCTCTGGAATTCTATATCGGCATATGATGACATTGACATATGCAGTAGCCTCTATCCATTTGATGAAGCAATTAATGATCTCGATAGTGAAGCAATGCCCATTAAAAGTCTTCGATAATGGATGTCCATGCCCCATTTTGCTCAAAATTTGAGTCGCTCTTTTCGAGTTTTCAACTCAAAACCACATTTGGTCACAAAGCGCCCTTTGTGGGTTTTCGCCTCAGCCTCAGCCTCTCCTTTTCTTTTCTTTTTCTCCCTTTCATATCTTTATTTTGACTTTAATTTATTTCTCTTTTTTTCTTTTGACTTTGATTTTTTTTTGTTTTTTATTTTGATTTTGATTTTTTTTTGAATCTGAACCCTTTCGATCAGAATCAATAAGATTTCTCACTTTCATCTTGTATGCGAAAAACCTTCATTTCTTTCATAGAGCCTTTTGGGGCGTAACTACGATAGAAAACATCTTGAAGGGATTGAAACTCGACTTCAAATGGGCAAAGCTATGCTGACTCAACGAGAAAGGTATTGCCCCGGCAAAGAATTGCATCGTTCCTACTGCAAAAATCGTGCTGTTGTGCAGGTTTCATTATCAGTGATTAACTCGGGCATTTCTTGGTATGACCATATAAAGACGTCCTTGAACTCTAGAATAACTTAATGAGGAGTTGCTTCGTCCTTGAGGTCAGGTCAATCACCAAGCTCACAATTTCTAATGGTTCCTCGTGAGGCAGGATCTGTCGGTTCTCTTGTTCTACCGTCCTCAACAAGTCTGAGATAAGCTGCAATCCTTGTCATTTTCAAAGTCATAAGATCCATCTAAACAGATGCCTTGCTCAAGAGGAAAATCTAAGTCTATAGCATCATCATTCATGTAACTGATATTTGGGGACCCATAATAAGTACCAAAGAATATACAAAAGAATGTATAAATTTATGAGCAATGATTTATACAATATGATTATGAATGAATGAATGATGTGGAAGAAAATCCAAAAGAATAAAATAATCAGAAATAATTATTCAAATAAAATAACATTGGCTCAAAAGTGATCGCAAAGATGTATTTCATTAAAATAATAACGTTTAGACATGAGTCTATTTCACAAAGGAAATTTCTATGATTTTTAGGCTAAAAATAACAAAAATGTTCTGAACATTACTTTAAAAAAGCTCTAGAGACTATAGGGTTTTCTTCCGCAGTCGAATTGCTTAGAACACTTCCACGTTTATAAGGGCGGATATCTAACAAGGTCCTTTCTTCAGTTGCTTGTGCATTGCATTCACTCCATTTATCGATTATGATTGGGTAATGGATTTTCCGCACTGGAGGAATCATCAAATTTAACGACGCCCATACTGATAAGCCTTTCAATCAGTTTTTTAAAGGTAATGCAATTTTCTATGGAATGCCCCGTATTTCCCGCATGATATTCGCATTGTGCTTTCGTATCGTGCCATTTGGGGTTCGGAGGCTGTGGAGGTTTTGTGTAGAGAGGGGCAACGATGTGCGCGTTGAATAAGCTTTGATACAGCTCCTTATACGACATCAGAATTGGCGTGATCTGGAGGTTCTCAGTGCCTTGTTTCACATAAGATTCTTGTCTTGATGAACCTTGTTGACTAGCGACCCCTTTACCTGGATGACTTACTGACCTTGAGTAACTTGTGTTGTTCACCTCATTTTCTCTTCTCCTTGGGGTTGACCTCTTATCACTCTCTTCCGCCTCAATTTTTCCGGCTCTTATAGCATTCTCAATCATTTCACCATTCATAACTATGTCAGAAAAGCTTTTTGTTGCGCTTCCTAACATATGCGTAATGAACGGGGCCTTCAGTGTATTGATGAAGAGCATTGTCGTCTCTTTCTCCAAGAGGGGTGGCTGAACCTGGACTGCAGTCTCCCTCCACCTCTGTGCATACTGCCTAAAACTTTCGCTCGATTTCTTTTCCAAATTTTGCAAGGTGATTTTATCGGGAACCATATCCGTTACATGACCGTATTGTTTCATGAATACCTGTGCTAGGTCCCTCCATGAACCAATCTCGGTACGGCTCAATTAATTGTACCATTTCGACGCTGCTCCAATGAGGCTATCCTGAAAACAATGTATTAAGAGCTGATCATTGTTAATATACCCAGTCATTCTCCTACAGAACATGGTGATATGGGCTTCTGGGCAACTGGTCCCACTATATTTCTCAAAGTCAGGCATCTTGAACTTGTGAGGGAGTACTAAGTCTGGAACCAAGCTCAGATATTTTGCATCGATTCCATGGTGACTTCCGGCGCTTTCTAAGGCTTTGAATTATTCCTTTAACCATTTACACCTATATTCCCACTGTTTTGGCAATTCTGCGTTCGCCTTTCCTTCCTCAGTTGCTTCATCAAAATCTGGGACGGTAAGATTAACCAGATTATCACCAGGGTTAAGACCTGATCCGGTCAGAAAGTTCATCGGTAATGAAACATCGGTTTGAAACCTCTGAGGCCCAATTGAAATAGAGGATCTGCGTAGAGGTACCTCAGTCTGAACCTGCACATGCGGAGGCGTAAAGCCTGGAGGATAGGTGAGTCCAGTCTTGTTTTCTTCATCATTAATCATAGGGCCTTTCCTCTTATTTATTCCTTTTAATAATTGCGTCGGCTCAGTCATCATGTCCTTTTGAGACTTCAGCATCTTTTCTGTCATATCCTGTTGAATTTTTTTCAATTGCTTCTTCATTTGTTTCTGTAGCTGATCTTGCATATCCTTTTGCATTTGCTCCAATTTCTCTAATCTTTGGTCCATTTCCTTAGTTTTGCGATGAGTACCGTAAGGATGTTTGGTTGGTTGGTTTTCCAGATTAGCTGAAAAAAATTTACTCGTTTAGACTCTTTCAATGGATTTTAATACATACGATGCAGATGTATGAAATGCATGCCTAAAGAGATGTTGATTCTGATTCAATTACATTTAGGAAACTTTTCTAGAAAGAAAATTCCTTTACATAAAGCAGAGGCATGTACTGCTTCGCCCTTATATTCCAAGAGACAACATCGATCTTTTTCTTCATCCGCATGTTTGTGATAATCTCGCCAATTTCCAATAGATGCCACTACTAGCTCCTTTTCTTGATCTTGGTCGTGATCCATCATCTGCCCATCTTCATAAGGCTCATCAGCTTCTTTAAGGGGTTTGGAACGTCGAAGGCTCTTAGACAATCGCCTTGAATCCTCAGGCCACGAAGCAAGGTCATGAACTCTCCATCGCTCTTCTTGTGTTTCTCAGAATATATTCAGGTGCCGTATTATTTTCCACTTTATCAAGGAATCCGTATTCCATGACAAGCTTTCTAATTTAGTAATCGGATTTGAATCAATATCTCTTTCCTAAGATGCAAATGCAATGCAATCACAATCAAAACACAACGAGAGGGGTTAGTACAAAACAGAAGTAAGCAAGGAAAACAAAAGTACCTAGTCGGGTATCCACTAAGGATTTAGAGTGGCTCTACCTAGGATGGGTTCCTAAGTCCACTATATGAGGTTTGGCTCTAAAGTCAAGGTACCCGAACCAGCAGATCCCTCGATCTTCACCCATTATAGGCTCATACAGACTGAGTTCGGTTCAGGGGAATACATTTCCCTATGGCTGCACGGAGATAAAAATCTCACGAAGACATAGGTACGGATGTATTCTGAAAGTGATCCACTATCCTGCACGGAGGTGAAAGCCTCACGAAGGAGTAGCTTCTCACTCTCACTTAAAAGGGAAAGACTAACAGTTTTTATGCAATATGATGCCAAGGTATAAAACAATAATTATACAAACAAATGCAAAGAGAGGATCATAATTTTTCAAATCAAATTTTCAATTTTTGATAATAAGACAAGAAACAATCAATTTTACGACTTGACTCTCTAATTACTTCCCCAGTGGAGTCGCCAAGCTGTCGAAACCACTTTTTGAAAAATCAAAAATTTTAGTTATAGACTTATTAAAAATGAAAATTGGAGTCGCCACCGATATTTTATTGTGGTGTGATCAGATCACCTTGAAAATAATTTTAGGTCGCGAATTTTGAGAAAAATAGGTTCGGGAGTCGGTTACACATGAGGAAGGGTTAGCACCCTCGTAACGCCCAAAATCGGTACCGAATCGATTGTTCAATGTTTTAATGTCGAAATTTTGAAAAGATTTTAAATACGATCCTTTTATCTTGAATAAAATGAATTGGATGATAAGGCTCACTTATTTCAAAGAAATAAATTGTCACACTCAGTAAGTTAGAGTGCAACATTTCAAATCCTCAAAATTAAGCTTATCATTTGATTTTTAAAACCTATGCATTTTGAGAAGGATATCTGATTATTTGGGTCAAATGAGAAAATCAAAACCCAGTAAGTTAGGGTTTGATTTCACAAAATTCCTAAATATCGAATATTGCCTTTATTTTTTTAAAAAAGAATCCTCATCTCGGGAAAACAACATGCCATACCCAATGCATTAGGGTACAACATATCGAATCCCCGAGAATGAGATTTTTAATTATGTTTTAATTAAAAGGGAATTTCCGATTATTTAGATTGAACGAGGAAAATTGGTACCCAATACGTTAGGGCTCAATTCTCGAGGATTCCAAATTCCGGGTGTCTCATTATTTTGAAAGTTTTTGAATAAAAATGCTTTTGATATTTAAATGATATGAAACGTAACCCTTTAGGCAAATAAAATGAGATAGAATGATAATGTAGAATGCGACTTGTTTATCCGAGCTTAAAATGTAATCTAATGAATAATCAATAATCAATAAATAAATCTAAACAAGCATAGCAATAATTATCTCAACCATATATGTCGAATATCGATACTGAAATTTGAAATAAAACGAACTAATGAATATAAACACAAGCCAAGTATATAAGTTTTGAAATGATTAGAAAAATAAATGGTATGAAAGGAATGGAAATTGTGAATCAAATAAGCATACACATAGAAATTTTAGCATACGTAATATATAAAAATTTGAAATAAATTAAAATGGGGTTTAAAATAAAATAAATATCATGCGAAGTAAATTTTAGAATAAATGTTTAAAATATTAATATATACATATATTAAAATAGTACGTATGGGTGGATATAATATAGTAAAGAAAGGGATGAAAATTAACATGTGATTTGATAAGAAACTATATATAAAAAACCAAAACAATTTTAAAGAAATAAATCCCATTGGATTGATATATCAATATAATATAAAAAATAAAAAATAAAAAAACATAATAATAAGAGAGTAAATAAATATAAATAAGTGTAATAATAATACCAATAATAAATAATAATAGTAACAATAAATTTATTAATAATAAAAAAAATTGAATAGTGAAATGGGTTAAATCGCAATCAAAATCAAATTAACAGGAAATAAATGAGATTAAACTAAAGTGGAGGGCTATACTGCAATGCTCGGATTACGTGGGGAGCCGATTGGGAAATATCCCGCTTCCCCAAAACGCTGCGCAATAACGGATCAAATCGAAACAAAAATGAAATTAAAGATTAAATTTAAAAAGGAAATAAAACAAAAAAGTGTCGAATTGAAATACAGCGCAAAACAAGAAGGACTCGGCGCGCAATTACCCCTCCCCCTACCAAACACGTGGATCTAGTCGCAGTTGGACCGGGTCATCGGGTCAAGGCACCAAACGGTGCCGTTTTTTTTAAAGCATTTAAAAGCTAAAAACCTAAATCTAAGATTGCAGAGGAAAGGGAGAGCGCAGTCTCCGTTTTACCCTCTTCTCTGCCATTTCAAATCCTAGACCTCTGCCCATTCGACTCCGATTCGCGCAGAGGAGAAGAAGGCATCATCGGCGCATCCACCAAGGTAAACTCCTCCCTTCCTTTCTTATTTACTCTCCTTTTTACTTAAACGAAATGAGAATAGAGGCAAAAAGAAAAGTGAAAAAACGAAATCGAGAACAAATCACCTTTTTCTTTTCAATTTTTTCTGCTTCTATTGATATTCTCCTGTGTCCCCTTACAAACGCTCAAAAATGGCTTTTATACAGCCCAAAATAAAATAAAATTACAAAAGCAAAATGGATTTTCGCTCTTTTCTTTTTCCTCTTTTCTTTGTCGATTTACTTTCGTTTTGCTTGTTTGTTTGTGTGCGATTCTGAAGCGACGGGTAGTGGACGTGGAGGCTCACGTGGATTTGGCGTGGAGGCGCTACATACGCATGGGCGCAACACGCGCGAGGAGGAGGCCTGGCTCTGTTGTGGCGGCTGGGGCTGTCTCAGAAACTGCTAGGGTTTCTGCTTATGTTCTAGGCTTAGGTTTGGGCTAGGGTCTAGGCAAATTGGGTTTGGTGAAATTGTTTGTAATTTGGACTGTTATTTTATTTATTATTTATTTTAATAGCGGGCCGGGCAAATTTGGGTATTACAATATTCATAACAAATAGGACCTACGAGACCCGACATTTACTCATGTAATTCAAAGCTTCATTTCTATTTCATTCAATTTACAATTTCTCATGTTCACAATTCAAATAAATTTCTCAATCCAATATATATATTTCAATCATCTAAGAATAAAATTCAAGTTACACAAACTTACCAGGCTAAATTGCAGAAATACCAAAATTCAGGGACATTTTGGTAATTTTCTATTTTTCTCGAATTTCCACTCAATATTGATATAAATTAATATTCCATTCAATTTATTAATTTAAATAATAAAACAATTCATTTAATGCAATTTGGTCACTTTTTGACATTTTACAAATTTACCCTTAAAATATTACTTTTATTCAATTTAGTCATTGAACCTAAAACATGCAAATTAGCCATTTTAATGAAAACTCATGCTAGTTGAATAATCATATATTTTCCTCCTCATCTCCATTCCACATCCTTAATGTATATAACATGCTTATATGTAACATTATCTATAATTTCACTATTTATTTATTTGTTCATTCAAAACTGTCCACTTGAATCATTGTCACAAAATTATTTATATCTTGAGCTATGTATCTCCGAATTGAGATCTGTTAATTTTCTCTGTAGCTAGACTCACATATCTTCTTACTATAAAAATTTCAAAATTTTTGGTTTAGCCAATAAGTACAGTTTATTCTTTAAATTCATCCCTGTTCTGCTGTCTGACAGTTCCGACCCTTCTTCACTAAAAATTAATTATCTCCTCGTACAGAATTCAAATGATGTTTCTGTTTGTTTCCCTTGAAAATAAACTCTTTTAGGATTTTAAACATATAAATTTAAGCCCATAATTATTTTTCTCCAATTTTTTATAATTTTCCAAATTCAGAACAGGGGAACCCAAATTCATTCTGACCTTGTCTCACATAATTTATTATATCTCATGATTTAAAATTTCATTACTTACACCGGTTCTTCTATGAGAAACTATACTTAATAATATTTAATTACATATTTTTTCATCCTCTAATTCGTTTTCCATAATTTATGGTGATTTTTCGAAGTTAGCCTACTGCTGCTGTCCAAAACTGTTTTAGTGCAAAATGTTGATTATTAAGTTTATAACTTCCTTATTCATTTTCTCTATAATATTTTCCATCACTTTCTCTTATTTCCTTCAATAATATATCAAGAATATAATACTTTATTTAAGAAAACTCTACTATAACATCATTTCCATGCTTTTTCAATAATAACAAACTTAAAAATATATTGAAATCTTGATGTTCTTACCTTGTCCTATTGATTTTAATCTTTAACTTGATTTTCTCTCTCCTCCAGCTTCTATTTCTTGAATCTAACTTGATATTCTAGCTCCCTATTGTCTCCTTGTTATCTTTCTCTCTTGATGGATATGAAAATTCTTTTGATTTCTAAGTGAAAATGGTGAATTTTTGGTGAAAGGACCAAATTGTAAAGAAAAGAAAGTTTCTTTCTTTCTTTTCACTTCATACGTTGGATGCATGGGAAGAAGATGAAGATTCTTCATCTTTCCTTCCATATAGATACTAAATAGAATAATATTAAAATAATAAAATATTATTTAAAAATCAAATTAAAATATTAATAAACTAATATTTATTTAATTAATTAATCTAAAATATCACCAACATCATCATTGCCTTCTAGATTTCTCTCTCTTCTAATTGACCATTTGCCCTTTATAATCTTTAAAAATTTCATCCTTGAGTCATCACTTAATTTGGTAAAATTGTGATTTAGTCCCTCAAAATTCTTCACATTTTCAATTTGGTCCTAATTCATCCATTTTCCTTAGTTTCTAGATTATTCCACCCTTAAAATATTTACACTATTGGTCCTTCAAATTTTTTGTATTTACACTTTAACCCCTCAAATTTTGAATATTTACTCTTGGGCAACAAAACTTTTCTTACTTTTGCGATTTAATCCTTTCTTGAATTAATATGTCATAATATAATTCCCAATGTTGCCATAACTCAAAATTTCCCTTTTTGTCACTTTATCTCCTTATTTTACTATCAATGATACCTACTTTCTTACTGTAGTAATTTTCGGGGTATTACAGTAGGAATTTTTTTGGGATATTACAAGTTCCACTTAAGATTATTTTGCTCATCTCAAGTTAAAGGATACTTGCACAACCAATATGATGAGTTTCATTCACTTAAATAAATTATATATCCATGTAAATATTCTCATTATAAGGTCTCAAATGAACTTGTTTCTCTAACAAGCATTCACATATTAACTCTAGACATCAAAATGCCTACAGCTTGCGAGAAAAATTGCTCGACTTAATCAATGAGTATAACATGTGATGCGGTCGTTGAAAGCACCGAAAATATCCTATCCCTAATAAATAATGAAAAAGAATAGTAAAAGGGAAGTAGGGTCAAATCCTCAGGGACTGGACTTGCAAAATATCTTGTTCCGTGAAATCCTAGGCAGAATCTTGCCCAAGAAAACTTGCGTGCCTAAAAAAAATTAAAATAAAAAAAAACAGAATTAAATGTTTGGATTTGAAAACGAAAGATAAAATAAAAATAAATTTAAGAATATTGAATCGAAAATTAGAAAAATTAAAAATAGAATTGAGAGAAAGGAAATTCTTATGGGAGATTCCAGCCTCCAGTTGTCTCGTTCCGCCTTGGGTTCAATCCTCAGCTTTTAGATGATCATTCCCAAACCGAATAAGCCAGTTATAGTGGAAGAGGACGCCTACAACCACCAGCTCCAATGATAAGGACTTACGATGTGGTGGAACCTGACTCTAGCCAACAATCGCTTCTGTGGGATCGTCTTATGCTAGATCAATGCTTCTCAATGGCAAATCCCACGCCATTTTGTCTCTTGGGCTCGCCAACCTCTGACGCAGCAAGCTAATGAACCGACTATGCAACCTTCCCAAAACATACAAAGCGGCCGCCTTTGCATACGTTGAAAAGCTTACTTCTTTAGGGACATGGACGGAAGCGTCAGCCCCGTAGTGTGGAGAAATGATGAATACTCAGCGAGGAGGCTAAGTACGGATTTTAAGCCTCATGAACCCTTTTGGGGATTTTTGACAACCTTCGGCTAGATGGGTTTAGTGGCTCATGGTTGTGGTAGAAAAGAAAATAAATAAATAAAAATAAAGATTTTATTAAAAAGAAATATGAGAAGAACAAAAGCCTAAACTTTTGGGGAGAGAGTGTTTTCAGAAAAATATATGGGATGAGATCCCCTTTTGAGTCACTTCACCCCCTATTTATAGTGCTAGGGGAGATATTCTAATCCTACTTAAATTCCTAAAAGATAAATACATTTAATTGAAGATAAATAAAGATAAAATAAAATCCTAAAAATAATCCTTAATAATTATCTCAATATTAATTATCCTAATATAATTAAAATAGAGTTTAATAGAATAAAATCTCTTCTTTTTGCATTTCAACCATTGTGTCCTCCATGATTGCACTTTTGGCACCAACTTTTCCTTGTGTCGTACATTGGCCCATTTTATCTCTAAATTCACGCTTTTGGCTCTTAATTTTGCTTTTGCCTCAAATTTAGTCCCTATGAGATAAAAGATCATAAATAGCTCAAATTAGCAGGATCATACTCAGAATAAATACATAATTAATACATAAAAATACGTTATTCTTGAGTGTTATCAACATGTGCTAGTCTATCTGCATTAATAATGTCCCATCTTGTTAATACTTTGACTAGGGGTAATTTAGGTATATTCACATTTGTATAAGAATCTCACACCATGAACTCTTCATGATTTCCTTTGCATTGTGATTCATATACTTTGACTAGGGGTAATTAAGGTATATTCACATCTTGTATAAATACTAGGAAAATATTACGATTTTTGAAAAAATAAGAGGGGTTTTAAGCAATTTTACCTTTTCTTGGCGGAGCTAAATAATTTGGTACTACTAGATTCCAAGACCCTAGCCTATTCTGCTGCCTATTGAAATAGCCTGAATTTTTTATTTTTTATTCATTTGTTGTTGATTCTTTTTTTTCATTTCTTTGTCCTTTTTTGTTTTTTTTTAATTTTGTTTTTCTTTATTTACTTTTTCAGTTTTTTATTTGTTTATTATTGGTTTTATAATATTTTAAATGTTTTATAATATTATTATTTAAAATCTTAAATATATTTTTTAAAATTTAAATATTATTTTTAAATATTAAATCTAATTTTTAATATTATAAAATTTTAAAATATATTATTTTTAAAGATATGACCTTTCAAATTTATTATTTGGTTTATAATATTTAAAATGTATATTTTAAAATTAAAAAATACTTTTTAAATTTTAAATATAATTTTTAAATTATTATTTTGAAATTTTTTAAAGATATTCAAATGTTTTTAAAATTATATTTAAAATTTTTAAAAATAATATTTTATTTATTTGTCCTTTATTTGTTTTTCTTTGTTTATTCTATTTTAATTTATTTTATAATATTTTATGTAAATTTGTATATTTATTGTAGATTTTAGGTTATTTACGTATTTTATCAAAAATAGGTAATTTACGGAATTGATTAATTTTTGGGTTAGTTTTATAAAAAAAATGCCTCTAAATAATCTATGTAATGTGAAATCAAGAAAATTAAAGGGACATTTTAATAGAAATAAAAACGGAGGACCAAAAATAAAAAAAATTAAAAATAAGAAAAAAGTGAAAATTGAATTGATTGGAAAAAAATAAAAAGATTTATTTATTAAAAAGGATTTATTTGTTAAAAATTATAGCATTTTTAAATATCTATTAAAAATTAAAATGTATTATGACTAGTCACATCGTGTCAATGACATTAGCGATGTGACTAGTCATTAATCTAATAATTGTTAATTTTTTAAAAATAAAAAGATAAGAAGAACGTCCTATTTAAAAAAAGTGGGGTTTTGGTTTCCCCTTCAAATATTTTGTAAAAGGAAAGAAGAAAAGAAAAAAATTAGTAAATTATTTATAGTTTGTATTTTGTATTTTGTATTTTATAGTTATTGTAATATAATAATCAATTATATTTCATTTATGTATTTTTTTTAAAAATTATGCAGATATCAAAATGTCTTCTAGAGCAAATACGGATCACACTTCATCGATGATCAACGAAATAGTAAAATTAATTATAAATTAAATAAAAAAATTGTTTTAGTTTCTCGTTTTTTCTTGCTAAACGCTACTTTGCTCAACATGTTTTGGTTGCATGACAATGATCTCTATTTGGTTGTTATTATCCCTCTCCTTTTTGCATGAAATTGATCTCTACGTGTTAGTTATAATTTTTTTAATTTGTGACACATTCATAAATTTATGTATTAATTTTTTTAATATGACGACCTTTCTGCTTAATTTTGCATTATTACCGTGCTTGGTTTCATTTGTGTGGTACAAAAAAGTTACATTTGTAACGAGTGAATATATATATATATTTTATAAAAGTTCTCGTATGTAAGATAAATTTTCGAGTTTGAATATCCCTAGTTTATATTATATGTAAAACCCTATGAATTATTATAGATATCAATTCAATAAAAATAAGTCTTTTTTATTTTTATATTTACTCATACCACCTATGTTTTTTAAGACATTATTATTATTTTTGTTTGATGTACTTTTCGTAGTTATATGATTGCCTTTTGTTTTAATGCTTAACTATGATTAGGACATAATAATCACATTTAATCTCTACATGTTATTATTAATATTTTATGACAAATCTTCATTCTATTATTAATATTTTATTACTCATTTAATTTAACTTAAATAAAAAACACCCATGTTCACGATTTGTTTGCGCCAGTCTTTGTTTTTGTACTTAATGTGGAAGTTGATAGCGATGTGACAAATACAATAAATGAATCTCCACGGAACCTCGGATTGCCGAATCGCAGCAACAAGGCCCTTCGATCTGTTCGAGATAATGCAAATGTTGTCTTGCCTGACAACATGCCTCCGCAAGTTTTGAATGAAATATGCCTATGATTCAGAGTTCTCTGACTCCATGATGGCGAAAGCTATCAGTAATACATTTTCATTACCGTCTTGTGTAACCACAATCAGAAGTATCTGCGTGTATTTTCCATAAAGCCATGTTCTATCAACTTGCACTAGCGGTTTGCAGTGGGAGAAGACCCTAACACATGGATCAAAAGTCTAGAACAGTTGACGGAAAACTCTTCTTCCAAGTTTCAATTGTCCATTCGGGCCTCTATAAGGAAAAATTTACAAGTCCACAGCAGTTCCTGGGACGTACTCCACCATCGCTGAAATCTAACCTTGAAGTTCATTGTATGACTCATCCCAGTCACCGTACAATTGTTGCATGACAATCTATTTTGCCCACCACGCTTTTCTGTACAACACTCTGTACTGGAATCGGGCTTGCATGTCCGCAATCAATGTCGACACATGAATGATTGGGCTATCTTTCACTAGGGGCATGATGCAGTTGCAAATACTTTTGGCATCTAATTTTTGGTGGTCTTGAGATATAAGTGCGATAGTGCATGTATTATGCCCTTCTAAGTTTCGTATTTGCCATTGTTGAGTCCTCTGTATAAATGCAGCCCGAACCCGCCAACCACATTCATTGCTGGCTCTCGAACATTCCCCAACATATAATGTCAGTGTAGACTTGGCAATTTGTAATCAATCGACAACTTCATGTTGTACTGTTTGATGGCAAACACATAATCCACTTTGTTCTCGAACTGTTGCCCAACAAACAACTCCTCCAACTGCAAATTTGACGCTAATTTATGAGCAGGTACTATATCGGCGTGCTCAGGGAACTTGGATGCATGCACTGCATTTGGATCTACGTTCAACATTTCGCCCCCAGGTTCATTTTGTAAAATAATTCCATGACTCGGGTTACTGAATGAAGGGCCGTGAACATCTTCAACCTCCTCTAGCCCTTCATCATCGATATCGTCCGGAACCTTATCAACATCAAGGTCACTAAAATCTTCAACGTCCTGATCAGAATCTTCACCATTATTAGTCCTTTCTCGGACATCTACCTCTGTGCTTATTATCACCTCCGGATGTATTTGTAGACATAGATCGGGGGTAGGGTTGTTATACGAACTCCCACCATAATTTGGATTTTCGGGCATCTATTATAACGCCCCTAAGTTTGTATATTTGTTTACATGTATATTATGACACAACTGTGTATCTACTTCAGTGGTTAAGTGCACTGGGTGTGTGTGTGAGGTCTTAAGTTCAAGCCTTGTCTTGGGAAAATTTTTGTATTTTTCTGAACAAAGCCCTATCACTAGTCAGTAGGCTTATAATTAAATGTTGGTAAAATATGTCAGGATGAGCTTGCTGGTCTGGTGGTTAAGTGGAGAGAAAATGAGCAGGAGGTTTGAAGTTCAAACCCCTATTTGTACAAATGGGATTTATTTTGCTGCTTGTGTTGCGTGGGTGTTTTGGTTTAGCCGAAATACTGAAGTGTTTGAGTGGAATTTAAAGTTGGTAGTTGAGAGGAAGTGGTGGACGGTTTTGGGACGTGTTGGAGTGATTTGGGGAGAAAAATATGGGATGGAGGAGTTTTAAATTTTCCCAATTGGGTAGTGGAAGTTTGATGAAGTGAATTTAGGAGGGAATTAAGGGATTTTGGGGTTATCGGAATTCTTATCGAATAATTCTGTTCATATATTTTTTCCCTTTTCTTTTCCCTAAAAATCAATTTTTCGATTTTCTCCTCTTCTCCCTTTTGCTGCCGTTTTCCTTGTCCATTGTTTTTCCTTGCTACCGAAATTCTTGTGCTCTCCCATTCTTTTTCTCCTCAACTTCTTTCCATTCGGTCACGTGTCATCCATCGATTAACTACAATCGTTCGGTAAGTACTCATCTTTTTGACGTTGTTTCTCTCTAAAAACTTTGCCGATTCTCCTTTGGGATTTCTTCTCTCTTTTACCGAACCTATCATTCTCTTCCCATTTTTCTTTCAAATCTGCTTTCATTTCGACTGCAATCGCACTTTTTTCCTTATTTTAGAGTTTCGTGGACAACTTCAGTAAGTGATTTTATGTGGTTAGTAGTTGAGAATGTTAAGTTTCTGACTAGGGGTTATTCTGTTGTATGGGAAGCATCTTTTCGCTTGGATTGAGACTCTTCTAGTACTACCTCGTAAGCAAATCGATTTGAAGCGTTGGAGGTAAGTTCCAATCGCTCAATAGTTGAGTAATCCGTTCGGGTTAGTTTTAATTCATCGGTTAAGTGATTAACTGAGTAGTATTTTTATCAATTATAGGTTCGAGATTGCTTGGATTACTTTTGCGTCAAAAATGTTACAGGTGTGTAACCATAACACTATAAACAGAAATCGACGAAAAGCTAAAAAGTGAGGCTGTCGACGTTACACAGGCGTGTGATCTATAAGGCTGGCTGTGTGCGATACACAAGCCGGACCGAATCGAGTCGTGAGGGCCACACGGGCGTGTGAGATTTTTGGGCCAGGCCGTTTGAGCTATACGACCAAGGCCAATTTGGGCCATGTGGGCCACATGGGCGAACATCATGGGCTTGTAGGCTCATTTTCACTGTTTAATTGCTAAGGTTGCACGGGTCGCCCGAGTTGACTGTGGACCTACTAAAGGGTCGGTAAACTTACCTAGACCCCTAATTGACTGAAATGACTGTATGACTGATATGATTAAGCATGATGATATCCCAATGATTTGATACTGTATGCCGGTTTACGTGCATGATATTATGTATAGCATGTCATATTTGTATAATGCATTGCATTGGGTTGGGGGTTGGTATTGTTCGGAGGAAGTGTATTGAAAGGCCTCGGGCCTAATTTACTGGAAGCTCAGTTGCAAACCACGGTTTAGTGCCACATTCGGTACTTTTTGGAGTGTAGGGGGTGGGTTGATTATATCCCTACATGGAGTGTAGGGTTGGACGGAAATGATGTGTAGAGGCTGGTTGGGTAGGATTTTGTGACAGTATTTCTGTTACTGTACTGATTGCTTTTATGTAATGGGCTAAGGCCCTAATGCATGACTGGTTCTGTACTGAATTGGGCTAAGGCCCTAACTGAAACTGAATCTGGTACTGAAAGGGCTTAAGCCCAGATTGTGACTGCATTTTGTTTGCTTGCTCTATATGGGGATTACACACTGAGTTTTCGTAAACTCACCCTTCTGATTTATCTGTACAGGTGGCTTGGGCAGATCGGTGCGGCGGAGGACTCAGCGGTGGCCACACAACTTTATTTGTCTCTGTTTCGTACTTAATTATGATTTTAAATTTTATTTGGAAATTTTATTGTAAATATGACCTCTAAGGATTTTTCTTAAATTTGGAATTTTCAATTTATAACTACTAGTTTTAGGAAAACTTGAGTTTTCAAAAGAATCAAACGTTTTAAAAAAATACTCACGATTACACAATCTGTTTTAAAAAGCTTCCGCATAGATTAAACGTTTTGGAAGCTTTCGAATGATTAATTATCACAATATTAGAATTAATAAATAATAATGAAAAAAACTCTAAACGGAAAATGTATTTAGCAAAGTTACGGTTTTCCAATACAAGCTACGGTTTTCAAACACACTACCATGTGACATCGCCAAATTTGGCCATAACGTCTAGGTCGAGTTTGGGGTGTTACATCTATAATGTCCCTCCGCATTCTAACTAGTCTGTCCATCCGACATTAAGATCAAAGTCAAATTCGCGATGTTGACTTATTGGACTAACATTCTCAACATGCTCTAAGTCCGCTAACTCAGCAATTAACTCAAGTGGTTAGGGGCTCTCACTCCCAATCGACCACCATATTTCCATCATAGTGCCCAAGTCATCATCATCTAATAGTTGCATCTTACAAAATTTCAACGGATCTGTAGAGATTGGAAACTTGTAAAATAATCTGGACATCCCTCTTCCACAACGGATATCTATTTTCGCATTGGTCTTCCTTTTCATTTCTGCCAGCTTTACATTTTTTTGAATCGCAACCCTACTCTTTGCCGACTTTGAAATACACAACCAACATCACCTTCTACAATTTCACCATAAAAAAGAACGTATACCAAAAACACCTCGTTATTCATCTTCAACAGAATTTTTGAACTCTCCTACTAAACACAACAATTTCACCATTCTATATATGCTAGAGAACCAAGAGGCGGAGCCATAAAGAATGGCTCCACCAAAATAAAATATTAAATTTTAAAATTTTATATTAAAAATATTTTTTAAAAAATTACACTTATAATAAAGTGGTGGAGCCATTCTAAATGACTCCACCAAATAAAATATTAATTTTAAAATTTTAAATATAATTTAATAAAAAGTTTGAATATCTTTAAAAATAATTTTAAAAATTATATTTAAATTTTAAAAATAATATTTAAATTCTAAAAATAATAATTTAAAAAATATATGCAAAATTTTTAAAATAATATTATAAAACATGTAAAATATACATTAAAAATATTATAAAACTAACAATAAACAAATAAATAAAACAAATAAATGACAAATAAAAGAACTGAAAAGTAAATAAAGAAAAACAAACTAAAAAAACGAAAAAGGACAAACAAATGAAAGAAAGAATAAAAAAAAGCAACAAATGAAAAAAAACTTGTCGTGCTAAATTATTTGGCTCCACTAAAAAAAGGTAAAATTGCTTAAAGCCTCCCCATTTTTTTAAAAATAATAGTATATTCTTAATATTTATACAAATGACGTCATTTTACATGGATCCACTAAAAATGATTTTTTATGCAGATTGCTGACGTGGCATGTTGGTGGCGCCAAACACTTTGACTCCACCAACTTTTACTGTAAATTTTAGATTATTTTCATATTTTATCAAAAAATAAATTATTTAAGTAATTAATTATTTTTTCAGTTAGTTTTATAAAAAAAACCGTATTTTCTTTTATCTTAAAGGCCAAAGATTCACCTCAAACCCATCTTCTCAAAAGTAGACGTTAAAAACAACTAAATTCAATACAATCCCATCCATGTCAAATGAAAAATGTTTCATCTTATGATTAAATTACGTTTTGATTTCTATGCTTACATCTAAAATCTTGTCTTTGCATTTTAGTGTATTATAACCTGATGTCTTTATTTTATAATATTTTAATTCAAATAGTTAAAATCGTAACTATTCTGCTTAATATATATATATATATATATATATATATATATATATATTTAAAACGCTCGTTCTAACTCATCATACTAACATTAATATATTTATGTTGGAAGTAAGGTTTTAAGAGAAAAAATCAGTATTAACATTTTAATTGGAATAATTAACAATGTTAACTATATAGATGAACTAATGAGATTATAAAATAAAAAAACTAAATTATGTCAAATTAAGATACATAGATTTGAATATAATAAAATACATAAATTAAATTTTAAATTTGAGTATAATAAAAAATCAAAATCAAAATCAAAATTTGACATTTTGTGACGCAGTAGACTTAATAAAAAAAATCTTCCAGTCTTGTTTTGATCTATTAACGTTGGAGTAAAATAAAATATTTTTTCTCAAAATATAGGAAATATATTTTCTTATTTTATAATATCCATACTTATTTTTAGTGTTTTTTTGGTCTTATTTGGGGTTTGCACGTAGTTTATTATCAACAGACAACAAAATAATTTCTAAGATATGTCATCTTTCAAATTTCAAACTTAGGAATACAATAAATGACAAATGCAAGTATATGTTATATATATTTTTAACATTAATCTTATTATATGTTAATATTATATCTGCTTTTTTTGAGACAATGTCTAGAATTATTCATAGTTCATTTCTAACCCTTAAATAAGAGGATAATGCGCTTTAACACACTCAAAGTCACATCCTCCTACACTGACAATAATACCGATGCCAATTGAATTAATACTCAATCGACAATACGAGTATATTTTGAATAATTCTTTTTTTTAAATTTAGAAAATATATTTAATATATCCTATACAAATATTACCGACGAAGTATTTAAAAAGATGAATATGAATAACATAACCATTAAATTACTGTTAAAAAATCAGCATTAATTCTACAAATTGAATGAACTCTTTAATTTAATATTTATTTCGGTTTAATAACTTAATTAATTCATAGCCATGGCTAATGAAACAGCTATGTAAGTTACCAAAAATCACCTTTTTTTTTTTGTCAAAACAAGAAGGAAACTAGTTGTATAAAGCATCTTAAACTAGGTTAAGAATCCCACAAGAGAAAAGCAAGCAAAGCCCCCAAATTAAAGCAAGTTAAATATCCTACAAAATATGGGCAAACCCTCGTTGACTTTGGTTTTCTTTTTCATTCTTTTGGCTAAAGCATCATGTTAGTAATTTCTGTCTTTCAATTTTCTATTTTTGTTTATAGAACATCTATATACTATGTGTTTTTATGGATATAGCCTATATGCTATAATTTAATCAACTTTTGTATTTTCTGTTTTTTTAAATGTATATTTTTTAGTGATAATTTTACTTGTTTTATTTTTTGTTAAATATGTTGTAAATGACATATATGCATATATATATATATATATATATTTACATTTGGGTAAATATTATATTTTTTCTTTGGGTCTTTTGTAAATATGAAAATAAAATTTAATTAAATCATAGCTTAGTTATCATCGTTGCTATTGTAATAACATGAAAGGCGAGGTTTGGATATCTTTAAGTATGTTTTTCCTCCATTTTAAAGGTTTAGGGTTATGTATGTAGTAAGCATTATGTCAAAAATACAAAAACAAAATACTCCAATTTAAAGATTTAAGGGTTAAGTATATAATAAGTATTATGTAAAAATGCAACTGTACAAAAAGTCAAAGTCTTTTGTCACGTAATAACATATATTTTTTAAAATAAACTATTTAATAGAAGTAACTGAATTTTGTTTGTCTTTAAGCCTAAAATATACAATTTTAAAAATAACTAGAAATAATGTGCCAAAACATTATAAATAGATTAAGTCCGAAAAGAAATTATAGTAAATGGAATTTAAAAAATTAATTAATTTGATGTGGCTGAGAATTGCAAAAATGATTTGGTCAGATTGGCAAAATGGAATTGAAGCAAGGGAAGTTCCCATACAGTGCTATCAAAGCCTGTTTGACACTGTAGTTGAGGTAATCCAAGAAGCATACGAAGGAATCACTGGCGACCTTGTTGAAAGAAAGAAATGCGACTCTCACTTTGAAGTTATTGGTGGAGGCTACAAATTCCGAAAAATTAATTCTTTATGAAATATAAATTAGAGATAAATTTTATATATAATCCTAAGGCATATAGCTGAATGATTGATGAAATCTTATATTTCCATGTATAAGGATCTTCCATCTTTCTCAATATAATAATAAAACATTCCCCTTTTTCTTTTGTTTATTTTTTCTACAAACTTCTTTACTTGCATTGCAAGTTACCTATCTATGTAGATTACCCTTCCAAACGCATGCATATATAATTGTTATTTGAAGGGGAGGACAACAATCCGGTTCGAATTCTAATCTTTAGAATACCAAAAATCGTTTAATCACTACCCCCTCCGCAGTAAACAGTCAACAATTGAAAATAACAAGTTCGCAGAAAGGATTTAGGAATGTTGAAGTTTAAAATTTGTTTGTGGCGTAGGTGCATGAGTTAATTAAGGTAATACATGTAGTTAAGTTTCATTCAAATCCTTGTTTTCTTCCAAAGCATGACCCACTGCCGAAAAGGATATATGACTGATGACTCTCAGGTTTCAATATGGCACAGGCGGAGTTATCATAGGGCATTGCCCTCTAAGTTAGAATTGTTGGTTTTTCTAAGTGACCGCATTGGATTACTTAAGGCTTAAACCAAGGATAAGAAAAAGGCTAGCAAGGAAAACCCACAAGCAAGCTAAGTAACCCAAGTGAAATTCCCAGGAAGGAAAATGCTAGACATTATGAAAAAACCAAGTGCTGCAATCACAGATGCTGTGTTGCCAATAATGCTTGCAATCCTTGGGTGGGAAGTGTGCAAGAAGATCCCACTGAAAGAAGCTGCAAAAGCCATCACCATGGAAGCAGCAGGTGATGATGATCAGCTTGCTCCGTTGAAGATGATAAAGCTAAGGCAAAAACTGCCTGGAATTCTAAACTCATAATGGTCTTACCAAGACTCAATGAATTAGGCCTCGGTTGCTGGTGATGACTTTGCATTTCAATTTCAAAACAGTTGATGTAATTGCATATTGGTGAGGCACCCAATGAGCCAGCAGCTGAGCAACACCTGATTCTGGTAATGGAATTGGCGGTTGCTTGAGGTGTTGATCTTGAAATTGGTAAAGTAAGAGGATTGTTAGCCTCAAAGGAATGCCTAAATTGGGATAGCATTATACCAACATCATGAAATGAGTGTTTGATGATGGATAGAATGGAAAAAGGTGGGTTGTTTGGAGGCATTACCACAGAGAACCAGAGTAAATAATATTTCTTTGGGCTCTTTTTAGTTATAATGTCTCTCTATCATATAAAAATGGGTTACACCCCACACACGCACAAGAAAGAAAAAGGTTTACTGGTTTTTGAGTTCCCTCAGAAGATTCAAGGAAGCTGCTTTAAATCAATACTTATTAGAGAAAGAGCAGGAAAAAGAAAAAGAGAAGGGTTAGGATCCTTTACTAATTTACTCATCTTCAGATTACTTTTCAACATTTTATTTTTTATATTAGATTAGGCTCATTTTATCTCACATATACTGTATATAATATTTTTAAGAAAAGAAATAAAAAGGAAAAATAAATAAGTATGATTTTATCAATAAAATAAAAAATTGATTTTATGATAACATCAATATGAAAAATCTAGAGTTTTAATTAGTGAAAAGTTATATGAAGTGAATAAATTGAAATGAGTTAGGAAGAGAGAAAAAACACATTTGGTATTTGATTGAAGATTGAATGTTTTTATTTTTGTTTCTGAAGAGTAAAAATTAACTTAATTTAGTTTCTTTTTATATTTGCATGATGGTAATAAATCTCTTAGTTTAAAAAAATTATAAGTACTCACTTATGGTACAAAATTTAAAATCGTGTGATATTTTTAACTTGTTTTAAGTTATAAAGTGGGTGTAAAAATTATATTTATAAAAAAACAAGTGAAATTTTAATTAAAATGGTTAAGTTAAAAGTTTAAAATTTATGTATTCTGAGTTTGTAATACCCAACTTTAGCCCGGGCTCACAAAAAAAAAACCCAAAGTAATATCATTTGGCCCGATCGGAATGGCCAATTACTTGAAAAAGTTGAAGGTCCATCTACAAGCTTATGGAAACATAATCTTCAGGGATATGCAATCTTAGATATGATATGCAATCTTAGATATAATATAGATATGATATGCAATCTTAGAAGATATGATTTTGTAATCTTAAAGATTTAATTTGTAGAGACCCTTTAATCTTAGCCGTTGATGTAATTGATCTGTACCATTGGATTTGGGGAGGCTCAACTATAAATAGAGGCCTCTCCCTTCATTGTAAAAGAAAAGAAAAGGAAAAAGGAAGAATAAAAAAGAGAACGATTGGCAGTTTTTTAAATGTGGCTTACTATTTTTTTTCTTTTGATTATTTTTACTTATTTACGATTTTAAAAAAAGGAGAAGGTGATACTATGCTGCGAATTTTATTTATTTTATTTAACCCTCCGCCTTTTAATGTTTTTGTAATTAAGTTTTTTTATTTTTTAATTTACCCTTTTATTTATTTTATTTCAATTTGGTCTAATTTAAACAATATCGTTTAGAGGAGAAGGAAAATTGCCCTTCCAAATTCTCTATGTAATTCGAGCGTTCAATTAAGTCCTCCGACTTTATTTATTTGCTAATTTACCGGGATCTTTCTTGGCGATCCAATTTAGTCCATTTTCATATTTTCTTTAAAAATCAATATTTTGATAATGCAATTGTATTCTTTTAATTTTTATTTTATAATTCTCATATGCAATTATTATTATTATTATATTTATATATGTATATTTAAGCATGTATTTATGTTTTTTATACTAAAATTTTCACATACTTATATTTTATATACACATGTTTAATTTATTTAATTAATTTTAATATTATATTAATTGTTTAAAACTTATGTATTTTTGATGTGTACAGTATATTTTTTATTCGCTTATTAATTTATGTTTGCATATTTTATTATTATCTTGCCTATTTATTTGATATTTTGCACGTCATTATTTTGTTTATTTATTTATTTATTCATATTATTTTATGAAATTGTTGTATTTATTATTGATATTTGTTTAAGGGCATTCATTCACATATTCAACATAACATTACCCTATCTCTTATTTAATTTTAAAATAAAATGCTTCAAAATAAAGGTAATACTCGTATTTAGGATTTCTCAAGGAAATTGAGCCCTAACGTATTGGGTTCCGATTTTTTTGAAAATCTAACAATCGAGGATTTCTCTTTAATCAAAAAAAAAATAAGAACTCATTATTGGGAATTCAACACGTTGTGTCCTAACGTATTGGATGTGACGCATTGATTTCTCGAAATGAATATTTTTAAAAAAAATAATAAAGGAAATATTCCGAGTTTGGGATTTTAGAGGATTTGTGCCCTAACGTATTGGGCCGCGATTTCTTAAATCTTGAATAAATGGATATTCTTTTACATTTTTTATTGCACTAGTATTTTTCCCTAATTCATTTTTAGGGAAAATTAGAATGTCGTGCCCTAACGTATTGGGTGTGGTATTTTATTTCTCTGAAATGATAAGGGTCTTAATACGTAACGTTTTAAGTTTTTTTGCTAAGGATTACGATTTTCAAATTTTCGACATTAAGACATTAATTAATTAACTAGGTACCAATTTTTGGGCGTAATGAGGGTGCTAATCCTTCCTCATACGTAGCCGACTCCCGGACCCGTTTTTCTAAAATTTGTAGACCAAAGTCATTTTTAGGTGACCCAATCACACATTAATAAAAGATTGGTGGCGACTCCCAATTTTCATTTTTTAAAGTCGACAACCTAAAATTTTTGTTTTTTTCAAAAAAATGGTTTCGACAGCTTGGCGACTCCGCTGGGGAACTTAAGAGAGTCGAGCCACAAAGTTGATTAATTCTTGTCTTATAGTCGAGAAAATATTTTTTATAAAAAAAACTCATGACATCCTTCATTATCTTCTTGTTTAAATATTGTTTGCATTATACATTCCATGAGCTGAACAATTTTACCCTTTTAAGTGGGAGTGAGAAGCTATGCCTTCGTGAGGTTTTCACCTCCGTGTAGGGTAGTGGATTGCTTCCGGGATACATCCATACCTATGTCTTCGTGAAATTTTCATCTCCGTCCAGCCATAGAGAAATGTATTCCCCTGAACTGAACTCGGTCCATATGAGCCTATAATGGGTGAAGATCAAGGAATTTGTTGGTTTGGGTACCTTTGCCCTAGAAGCCGAACTTCATATAGTGAACTTTAGGAATCCACCTTAGGTAGAATTATATTAAACCCTAGTAGATATCCTAGTAGGTGTTTTACTATTTCTTGATTATTTTCTGTGTTTATATATGTTACTGACCTTTTGTGTTTTATTTTGATTGCATGACATGGCATTTCATTTCATCATAAAAAAGAGGTGTTGATTCACGTTCAGTTGTTAAATAGAGAGCTTGTCATAAGAAAATGGGTTTCTTGATAAAGTGGATGACAATATGGTTGTCCGAATATGGTCCAAGAACACGTGATAAGAAAAGGATGATAATTTAATGGAGGACTACACGACTATGGCTCCGTTGCCCAATGATTCAAGATGACAAAGATTATTTGAGAGCTGCTGAACCTTCTTAAAGAGAAGCCAACGAGCATCACGAGGATGAGCGAACAACAAGTTACGGCCCGGATCGAGCAAAAAGGAGATAGAAGAGACGTTTTTTGAAGAGTTCGTGAGATTTATCTTAACGCTCGAATGAAGAAAAGGATTGAATATCTCCGCCTATGAGGGCAAGGCCGTATAAATATCCATTTTATGTAAAGAGATTTGTTTTCTAATAAAGTTCTCTAAATGGAATTGAATCAGAATCAACGTCTCTTTATGCATTCATTTCATGCATTCGCATTACATGATATCATAGCATTAAAGTCCACTAAAAGACTCTAATTGATATAAATCATTCCTCAGTTAATCTGGAAACCAACCAACCCACCACACACTGCTACGGTACTCGATCCAAAACTAAGTAATGGACCAATGATTGGAAAGACCTTAACAACTCCAAAGGGAGAGGTAGGATTAGCTACTATTGCAAGAGCGTTAGCTAAAGTCTAACAAAATATGATGGATAATAAAAAAATGAAGTTCTGTGAAGGAGTTAAAAGAAACGTTCACATCAATGACATATATGATGACACAAATGAAAAGGGACCTTGTTAGATATCCGCCCTTATAAATCTGGAGTGTTCTAAGCAATTGAACTGCGAAAGAAATTCCTGTAGCATTTAGGGCTTACTTAGAGTAATGTTCAGAACACACTTGTTACTTTTAGCCTAGAGGCAATAAGAATTCCTTTATGAAATAGGCTTATGTCTAAACGTCATTATTCTAATAAGATACATCTTTGCATTCATTTTTGAGCCAATATTTTTTCATTCTTTTTGAAATAATTGTTCTTTTATTCTTTTGGATTTTCTTCCACATCATTCTTTCATTATAGTTATTCATAAATACATTCTTTTGTATATTCTTTTGCGCTTACTATGGGTCTCCAAATATCAATGACATGAGTGACGCTGCTACTGACTCAGGATCTCCTTCTGAGTGAGACATGTGTTTAGAGGGATCTCATGACTTTGAAGATGACATAGATCGTAGCTTATTTCTAGATCTGTTAAGGATGGTAGAACAAGTCGAGAAACGGATCTTACCCTACAAAGAATCATTAGGATACATGACTTCTCCTTATGTGGGGCATGAAGGTCATTTGGTCGATCTCGCCAAAAGAGTTTGACGGTCATCGATTCATCTTTGTGATCGTCAATTACTTTACTAAATGAGGGGAAGCTACTTCATAAGCCAATGTCATGAAGTCGACAGTCAGCAAATTCTCGAAGAATCCTATATCAGTATGGAACCCAAAAAAGATCATACCTGACAATGTACTAAATTTGAACAACAGCACAATATCAAAGGTTTGCAGTCTATTTGTGATTAATGCCATATCGCAAAAAAAAAAACTCCGCCGGGGCAATGCCTTTCTCTTGGGCCCATTGCGGTATTGCCTATTGAAGATAAGATTCTTACTCTCTGAGTTTTTGGATTAATTCTGATTGAAGAGGAATGTTCAAAGTTATTCATCATGGTCAAATGCGCCAAAAGCAAATGATGCGAGCTCACAAAAAAGAGTCCGCCCTAGAGATTTCCTTGAGAGGGACCTGGTATTGAAAAAGATCCTTCCCACACAAAAAGAACTTTATTCCAAGTTGGGAATGACCTTATGTTGAAGGCCTTATCTGAAAAAGCGTCGATTGGAAGGGATAACAAGGACATGCCTAATCTTATGAGTTCAGATTCAAAAAAAAAAGGGGTCAAAATCAAAATAAAAAATAAAAGTGATAAAAAGAAAAAGAAAAAGAAAAAGAAAAGAAAAATGGAGAGGCCAATGTGAAAATCCGCAAAGGACGCCTTGAGACCAAAGGGGATTTGAGTTGAAAACCCGAAAAGGGCGGCTCAAATATTTATCAGAATGGAGCACGGGGTGATCAGAGCAACTCGAATTCTAACCAGATTAGGGCATGTGGTGATCTTGTTATACCTGAATTATCAGGAAAAGGTAGGCAACATCTTGAGGCATTGGCAGAGTACTGTGGATCTTCTAAACACATGTCAAACTCAGAAGGATCTTCAAAAAGTTTGTACAGAGAAGTTCAAGTTGCGATATCTGGGGCACCCAATTTTCATACTATTGAATTTGTTATTTTTGGAATACTTCATTCTTTTCAAAGATACACGTTCCCAATCAATTTCTTTGTTATCTTTTTACTATAATTTATTCCTTTCGAGCTATGCTCAGAACTAATTTTAATCTTATCCATTGTTATGACCTTTTTGTAAGCATGTTGCATTGGAATAATGATCAATGGACTAATAAAACTTTCAAAAGGGAAGTTTTGCATATTACTCTAGAAGTTTCTAAATAATACAGGAGCCTGAAACAGGACTATTATTTAGAACTCATCAGGTTTAAAGGTTGGAAATCTAAAAAGGAAGAGTCTAAACTAGGACTTTCTCATTGGATTTTGTTGTCAAAAACATTGGTTGAACAAAATAATAAGATGTCGTGTTGATGAAAAAGTCTAAATCAACAAGCAAGTAATGATCACCAGGCAATAGAAAGAGGTTACCTCGGGGGAGAGAGCCTTCATTTGCGCATGAGCCTTTGGTACGACACCCTGGAAATGGTGTAAGAGACTAGAAAGATTTAGATCCTGTATCCTTAAATTGTGATAGGAGAGGATTGAAGAAAAGCCATATACTATTGGGTTACAGTGGGAGAACGATGGTATGAATTTTTGCACCCCAATGGATTAAACTTGGAGGTTCATAGTGGGGGACAACCTGACTAAATATTTCTTCAGAAAAGCCAGTCAAGCAAGAAGGCATTGTAGCACGTCAGTCATAAAGCCTTAATAAATTTGAGTAATGACAACCTAAGCGGGATCATTCTCAGAAAAATAAAATTTTGCATTCATGCAAACACCATTCACACATGTCTAGTTAGGAGCATTTGATGCATTTTGATCATGCCATCCTAATCATTAGGCATAATTAGGTTCATTATACATGTCATGTTCCCCAGAGAACAGATCAGTGAAAATAGCAGATCTTGCCTTCCTGCATCGATAGCGGAGCAGATCGAAGATGGCAGATTTTACCTCCATGTGGTTACAGTGAAGTACATTAAAGCCAGTAATTCTACTTCCCTGGGCAACAGTGGAATAGATTGAGGATTTCAGATCTTATCTCCCTAAGTAGTAGTGGAGCAGATCGAAGATGGCGGATTTTACCTCCCTGTGGTTATAGTGGAGTACATTAAAGCCAGTAATTCTACTTCCCTGGGCAATAGTGGAATAGATTGAAGATTTCAGATCTTATCTCCCTAAGCAGTAGTGGAGCAAATCGAAGATGGAGGATTTTACCTCCCTGTGGTTACAGTGGAGTACATTGAAGCCAGTAATTCTACTTCCCTGGACAACAGTGGAATAGATTGAGGATTTTAGATCTTATCTCCCTGAGCAGTAGTGGAGCAGATCGAAGATGGCGGATTTTACCTGCCTGTGGTTATAGTGGAGTACATTGAAGCCGATAATTCTACTTCCCGGACAACAATGGAATAGATTGCGATTTGGATCTTATCTCCCTAAGCGAGATGGAGCGATCGAAGATGGCGATTTTACCTCCTTGTGGTTACAGTGGAGTACATTGAAGCCGATAATTCTACTTCCACGGACAACAATGGAATAGATTGAAGATTTCGGTCTTATCTCCCTAAGCGAGAGTGGAGCGGATCGAAGATGGCGGATTTTACCGTCTGTGGTTATAGTGGAGTACATTGAAGCGGTAATTCTACTTCCCTGGATAACAGTGGAATAGATTGAAGATTTCAGATCTTATCTCCCTAAGAAGTAGTGGAGCAGATCGGAAATGGCGGATTTTACCTCCCGTGGTTACAAATGGAGTACATTGAAGCCGATAATCATATCTCCCGGTCGTGATGGAATAGGTTGAAGATTGTAAGTCCTATCTCCTTGATATTGCAAAGGAGTAGATTGAAGCATCAGTTCTTATACATTTGAAGATGCAATAGGATGGAATGTGGCTGCTTGAAGAAGAATAGCACTAAGATCCAGCGTGACTGGGCAAAAATTGGCCATTTCTAAAGTCTTTGCTCCGTTCCTGTTACACGACAACAAGCAAAGAGGGGCAACTGTAATACCCAATTTTAGCCCGGGCTCACAAAAAAAAAACCCAAAGTAATATCATTTGGCCCGATCGGAATTGCCCATTACTTGAAAAGGTTGAAGGTCCATCTACAAGCTTATGGAAACATAATCTTCAGGGATATGCAATCTTAGATATGATATGCAATCTTAGATATAATATAGATATGATATGCAATCTTAGATATGATATATAATCTTAGATATGATATGCAATCTTAGAAGATATGATTTTGTAATCTTAGAGATTTAATTTGTAGAGACCCTTTAATCTCAGTCGTTGATGTAATTGATCTATACCGTTGGATTTGGGGAGGCTCAACTATAAATAGAGGCCTCTCCCTTCATTGTAAAAGAAAAGAAAAGGAAAAAGGAAGAATAAAAAAGAGAACGATTGGCAGTTTTTTAAAGGTGGCTTACTATTTTTTTTCTTTTGATTATTTTTTACTTATTTATGATTTTAAAAAAAAGGAGAAGGTGATACTACTGCGAATTTTATTTATTTTATTTAACCCTTCCCCCTTTTAATGTTTTTGTAATTAAGTTTTTTTTTTAATTTTTTTTAATTTACCCTTTTATTTATTTTTATTTCAATTTGGTCTAATTTGAACGGCGTCGTTTAGAGGAGAAGGGAAAATTGCCCTTCCAGCCCCTCTATGTAATTCGAGCGTTCAATTAAGTCCTCCAGACTTTATTTATTTGCGAATTTACCCCGGATCTTTACTGGCGATCCAATTTAGTCCATTTTCATATTTTCTTTAAAAATCAATATTTTTGATAATGCAATTGTATTCTTTTAATTTTTATTTTATAATTCTCATATGCAATTATTATTATTATTTTTATATATGTATATTTAAGCATGTATTTATGTTTTTTATACTAAAATTTTCACATACTTATATTTTAAATACACATGTTTAATTTATTTAATTAATTTTAATATTATATTAATTGTTTAAAACTTATGTATTTTTTTATGTGTACATGTATATTTTTTTATTCGCTTATTAATTTATGTTTGCATATTTTTATTATTATCTTGCCTATTTATTTGATATTTTGCACGTCATTATTTTGTTTATTTATTTGTTTATTGATATTATTTCTATGAAATTGTTGTATTTATTATTGATATTTGTTTAAGGGCATTCATTCACATATTCAACATAACATTACCCTATCTCTTATTTAATTTTAAAATAAAACGCTTCAAAATAGAGGTAATACTCAGATTTAGGATTTCTCAAGGAAATTGAGCCCTAACGTATTGGGTTCCGATTTTTTTGAAAATCTAACAATCGAGGATTTCTCTTTAATCAAAAAAAATAAGAACTCATTATTGGGAATTCAACACGTTGTGTCCTAACGTATTGGATGTGACGCATTGATTTCTCGAAATGAATATTTTTAAAAAAAATAATAAAGGAAATATTCCGAGTTTGGGATTTTAGAGGAATTGTGCCCTAACATATTGGGCCGCGATTTCTTAAATCTTGAATAAATGGATATTCTTTTACATTTTTTATTGCACTAGTATTTTGCCCTAATTCATTTTTAGGGAAAATTAGAATGTCGTGCCCTAACGTATTGGGTGTGGTATTTTATTTCTTTGAAATGATAAGGGTTTTAATACGTAACGTTTTAAGTTTTTTGCTAAGGATTACGATTTTCAAATTTTCGACATTAAGACATTAATTAATTAACTAGGTACCAATTTTTGGGCGTAATGAGGGTGCTAATCCTTCCTCATACGTAACCGACTCCCGGACCCATTTTTCTAAAATTTGTAGACCAAAGTCATTTTTAAGTGACCCAATCACACATTAATAAAAGATTGGTGGCGACTCCCAATTTTCATTTTTTAAAGTCGACAACCTAAAATTTTTGTTTTTTTCAAAAAAATGGTTTCGATAATCGTATTATAACATTATTTTATTGAAATAACATGAAAGGAAAATCAATATATTTTTATATTAATATTAATATTTTTAAAATAATACAAATGTTTTAATATCTAATTACAAATATTTAATGGTTATATTTAAATATTTAAAATATAGTTTATATATTCTAATTAAATTTTATAAAAATAATGATTATTGCTTAAAATATTTAAAATTTATATTTCATATATTAAAATATTAACAACAAGATATAATAATTTTTTATATTCTTATTAAAATATAATAATATTCACTAATTTGAACATTATTTAAATGCATATTTGTTACTTGATAATAACATATCTAAAATGAAAATTTTATTTCTTAAAAGCACTTTTTGACAGCAATGCTAAACACTCAAATCTTAAATCAAACTTTTCAAAAGTATTTTTCCACAACACTTTTCAAAAACATTACTAAACTAGCCCTTAAGTAGAGTTGATCATGGGCCGGGTTGGATTAAAGCAAAAATTAGACCCGTTTTCTAAGCTCGAGCCCAAGTTGACCCAAAAAATGAGTCTAAAATTTTGCTCAAGCCCCGCCCGTCCGTATTAAAAATAGCAATTATGTAGTTTTGGCAAAGATGTAAGGGATAAAATCTCCAAACAAGAATGTTGTAAAGATGCAAAAGCTCTATATAAAAGACTTTAAGTTTTGTAATTAAAGGCACAATTTCAAACACTCAATACAATGATCAAAAGTTTGTTTCTCCAATATTTTCTAGCTTTCAAAATTTAAGTTTTCAAACAATATTTACTTTTCAAAATTTAAATTTAAAACAAATCAAATTTAAGCTTTCAAATTATTTTTAGACTATTATTTCCGATATTTTCATACACTTCTAATACTATAAAAAGCCAAAATATAGAAAAGAAAGAAACAAAAAATCAGAAAATAAAATAGACAAAATAATAAAATGTTATAGATGTGGAAAACCAGACGCTAAAAACATTAATTTTTATTGAAAATACATATAAAAAAAGTTTTATACTTAAATAATATTAACATAACATAACTTAACAAACAAATGTTATACAACATCCAAACAATAACAACAAAATAGTAGCAATATAATAGCAAAACAACAACAAACAACCGCAAATTTTTTTTTGTCAAATTTGTGCCGGGTTGGGTCCGGGCTAAAGAAGTTTTGACCAAGGCCCGACCTATTTTCTAAATGAGTCTTATTTTGTGTCTAAACTTATTTTTCGAATTTATATTTTTACTTAAATTTTCTCGCTTTCAGATCTGAGCTAGTAACCGGTCTCATCATCAAGTCTAACTGTTAGTAAAGTTCTGTTTCTTTGTTTCACATGTGAATATGATATAATTGCCCATTTAATATACTTAAAAAATATTTAGAAAAAGAATCAAAACTGCTAATAACAATTGGAACATGTTAACTTTTGTCTCCTTTAAGAAAAAGAAAAGAGAAAGAAAGATCCCAATAGAAGCAGTAGTTTGAGTCAAAAGATTGGTGACCGAGTAATATCTATTCTGTCTCTTACTTTTGCAATAATGCACAATCCTTCGTGAGGAGTTTCAGAAAATTGAAGTTGGTACTAGAAGAAGTTTCGAAGGAAGAACTATGCTTTGCTTTCAATACGGACAAACATTTAGCTTTATAAACCCCCTTCTTTTTCATCTTTCTTTAATCAATTCCATTACAAACGCCTAATTTCTTTGTGTTTTCCTTATTTTTGTTGGCATTGATTCTTGGGTTGTCTCAATGATATGATATGCATAGGAGTGGAGATGGTTTCAACAAGTTACCATCGCCATGTCAGTTTTACAGAGATGATCTCAAGCCTTGCAATTCAAACAACCATCTTGGAATCAATTCTATTTATCTCCTTCACAGTTGTCACCATCCTTATGGTATTTCCACATGATTATATGTCAATGAAAACCCAGTACCAACTCTTGTCTTCAAAGGTCACCCACCCATCTTTCATGCATTCACAATCTGCATCATCTTCGCTTTCTCAGCTGCATTTTGTGCACTGATGATCCTCAACTACCCGAAAATTGCAAGATTTTGTGGATACTATTCCATGGCTTCAGCTTTGAGTCTACTCATTTGGGTAGTTTCAAGCTAGGAAGATCCATGCTATAATGGTACACCTATCTCCGTTTCTCCCCGTTCTCAAAGATGATATCTAACAAATAACAGAATAATTTACATCATCCAAGTAAAACCAAATACAGAATATGGTGATGAATGCATAGTCATCAATCGAAAATTACAAGAATATGCAACACAGGGCACAATGTGTGCCAGCAAAATATAATTTCAGTGGCCATCAGAAACCAAACATGACCTGTTTCTCACTCAAAAAATATACAGCTAATGCAGAAAATATTGCAACCAGAATTGCTATCAACATACATAACAGTTTAAAGTTGCCTGTCTTTCCTTTTTCCTCAACATGCTTGCTCGGAATAGCACTAGTGCCACCGTCAATTATGGTGCTGGAAGGCCTAGCTGCTGTCCTAAGAAGAGATACATCTTTTGATGGCTCATCCACCTGTTTTAGAAGAAAACCATAACTTGAGACATACTGAAGCATATAACCATCACATCTTATCAAAGCCTAGTGAACCCTTACACTAATAATATATATTGGCACAAAGGGTTAGAAGAGCATATTCACCACCCATTTTCTTGTGAAGTATAAGAATAAGAAATAAGATAAAGCAAAGAAACATGAAATTAACATATACATGCAGAAATTCCGAGAAGGCTAAACTTAAAAGGGAAAGCTATTGAAAAATTCATATTCATGGAGCTTTAAAAGAAAAGAAGGGAGGAACCTGGAGAGTACCTGCCTGTACACTTGTGGCAGAGGGGACCTCTTTTTCGAATGTTTTTGTACATGTAGCTCTAGTTGAATCAGTATTCAGAACAGATATCTCATTGCCATCATCACCTCCAGAGTTACAGACTGCTGTAGAGTCGGCTTTTACCATATTTTGTAACTTTTTCACCAAAATTTCCTTCTCTTTTACTAACGAAGATAGCTGCAAGGAACATTTTGCAACTAATTAAATACCAGGTCCAACATGAGAGTACATGTACAAACATAATCATGAATAAGAAAATAATAAAAACAACCAAGTTCCGAGAGATTCCAATGGGGATTCATTCCAAATGCAGTGGACATGTTTTTATTTCTTTTATTGTATCACAATAACATAAAGTGAATACCTGCTTCTGAATGCGTTCTCTTTCTGTAGGTAGTTGGGCAACCATATCTGTGATTAACTTGGTCCTATGACTGATTTCTTTTGCATTTGCCTCTTTTTCAATGTTAGCTTGATTCAAAGATGTCTCCAAGCATTCAATTTTATGCCTTAGGATGCCTAGCTCGTTATTAAGTTCGAAGTTAGATTCAGATAATTCAATGCATTGCTCCTCCACACCTTCGGTTCTACTTTCAGCTTTTGAAACCTTTGATTTTAGATCTTCAATTAAAGTTTCCATATCCCAAATTGCAGAGTAGAGCATGTTTTGCTGCTCCTGACTTGCTTCGGAAGACGCTTTTGCATGCTGTAGTTGAATCTCCGATTCCCTCAACTGCTTCTCTAGTGAGGTCACCTTCTTTGTGCTTTTCTCGTTATTACCTTTAAGAAAATTCAACTCTTCGGTAAGTTCCAAGTTCGCATCTGTTAACTCTGAGACCTTAGCTTCTGCACTTTCAGCTCTACTTTCAGCTTCATAAATGCTTACTTTTAGTGAATCAATAACGGTTTCCATTTCATTAAGATGTTCTTGACTTGTTTCATTGGAAGCCATTGCATTCTTCAGCTGTATCTCGGATTCTTTTAGCTGTTCCTCAAGTAACTTCATATTCTTCCTCAATGTGAATACTTCGGAAGCTTTTGCAGCATGTTCCACATTGCTGATATCAAGCTTTTCTAAAGCTATATCTTTGGCATTCAACTCTTCAATGCAACCTTCAAGTTTAGATTTGAGCTCAGCTTCTCGTTGAATCGAACCATTTATGTTAAACTGAACAATCTGAAGTCGACCTAATAGTTCCTTTGAAATTCCCATGAGCACCTCAGCAACATTCTCAGCCTCTAGAAACCGTCCCCAAACAACTTCTGCTGCCTCTTCCATGCGAAGAGCGACTTGTTCAGTATGATGTAGCTTTAGTTTTAATGATTCTTCATTTTGTCCGGACTCTAATAATTTATTTTCAAGCTCTAGCTCCCTCGCAAGTGATTTGTCAAGCATCCTCAGAATTTGTCTTTGTTGTTCAACGGTCAGTACTTTGGATTTCCCGATGATGTTTGATAGCTGATATTGCTCAGATACATCCATGGCCTCATCATTAGTCCCTATTCATAAGCATATGTTAGGGTAAGTATAGTTTTGTGCACTGTTAATTATGTTAAGTGATAAAATCGAACTTGGACTTACAGTTCTCATGTTTGAAATATGGAAAGGAAGCTTGCAGCTTGGTTGACAGCAACTTCACCTCCAAGACAATCCCTTGACACCTTTTCAGGGATTCTTCAGAATCATGTAGCTTCTTATCCATTTTTTCAGATAGTGCTCCCAAAGGTACGCACGAAGATGTTTTACGACGAGCATCAACAATCTCTGACTGAACGGCACTCAAGAAAGTTTCCACTTCCCTTAACTCAGAATCTAAAATTCCACATAAAAGGTCAAATACCAAAGCCTTCTCAATGAACTGAGCCGAAATATCACTACTCCCATACGCCATCTCTTCGGGATCCTTGTCCCAACCCAGAAGAAACATCAACAGTACATGCAAATTTACCAGTTTCTCATTATAACAAGCCAAATCCAAGTCAATTCTGTCCAAATTGGCACCCAACATTTCTTGGATGCCCTCTCCAGTTGATAAGGCCTCTTCATGAAACTGAACTGCATTTGACTCTGGGTTTCCCATATGCATATACTTTTCATCAACATTGAATTCATTCATTTCCGTGGCTCAATTCTTGGTTTAGGTAACTGAGAGGCAAAGGATGGATAAGAAAAAGCCAGTTCAGATCTTTCTCAGCCACAAATTTAGGGTTCTATCAAAACAGTCTGCAGTTAAATTCAACTATAGAGAGAACTCATCAATGCAAATCAACCATAAAACACCACAACCAATCAGATTTATCAACCATAAAATTGACCAACCCTAATCATTACAAAACCTTAAAAATCCCCAATGGAATATTCATCAATTTAACAAAGACTTGACACTTGAACTCCACAACAAGATTCAGATGAAAAGCCAACAAAACTTTATATAAAACTAAATTCAACCTTCAGTTCACCAATACTTCCAGCAACATTAAAGTCAAGCAGTCATCAAAAGACACAAAGCCAACACTGTCATAAACTTCCCACAATAAATGAACATGCATGAATAACATAACAAGAAAAAATAGACAAAGTACTATGTAGAGAGTTAAAGTTGAGAACAAGAATAATTTTTTTGCAAGGAAGACAAGAAATGAGGTGAAAAAGATGGTTACCTGAGAGCAAAATCTAGATGGGTTTTTGATAATTCTTGGAAAAAAAGGAAATTAAAGGGATCAACCGAAGAAGAAAAGTCAACTGACACTTTTTAACAACGACCTGTTATGTTCATAAAACCGTTGATGTTCACTGATCTGTCTGTTACAAAAAATGGATGTACTAGTAAATAACAAGTCAATTGGGAACGAGAGTAGGTGATCTTAGAGAGGGAGAAATGAGGGTGGTGGTTCATGGTGGGGCGCACTTTAGCAACCACCGGGCTCCATGGGGACCTACGTTGAATTATTGAGATGCCATAAAAGAACAATGTAAAAGTTTATCATATGACCTACTACAAGCACAAAAGTTATAATTATAATCAAAATTATTACAATTTGGATTTTAATTAAGTATTATAATATAAAATTTAGGGACATAACAACTGGATTTGATGAAATGAATCATATCCAATGGGGTTAAATATTATACCGTATTTTCTTTGCATTGGAAGGAATATTCAGATTTAAACCGGATATTTAATATGAATAAAAATTTAGATTAATGGTCACTAAAAATTTAGATTTAAACTGGATATTGTGGAAAGGAAAGGTAGTCATGTGACATTATCACATTTATACTGAAACTGAGATTATGAAATAAAGAGAAAGGGGGGTAGATAGATAACTTGGCCAAGCAAACGACAAGTTCCCCTGTCTTTAGCCATATGGGAATCATTAATATAGTCCATCCATGTCATAAACAATTGAGTGGTTTATTGTCGGTTTATTTTTAATTTTAATAACCATATTTTATATGAAAAAAGACCTAAAGATTTTTTATGATCTTCTAATATTTCAAAATTTAAAATGGTTTGAAGTTTAGCCACTTATTTAGAATTTATTAACTTATCCAATCAACTATAAAATTGCAAGTATCATCCTAAGAAATTATTAGTATACTTGTAAACAATTACAATACACAAATCTAGACGAAAATAACAATAAATTTAGATAGCATCCACTCCTAAAAAATTTAAAAATTTTAATATTATCATTAAAGCAAGATCTTTCTACTATTTTATTTTATTTTTCTCAATTTTCAATTTTCAATTTTACCAAATTGACTCGATGTTAATTATAATTCTTGAGCGAGTTAATCTTATGTTTTTAATTGAGATTTTCTTTATTCATTTATTATCTTCTATTTATTTTATTTTTGGGTAACATTAATTTTAATATTCTTATTTATCGTAATATGATTTTTGGTGATTACTATTTAGACATATTATTGTAGAATTAATTTTTAGATTTGATTCAATCTCCTTTGAGTATGATCCTCGAAATACTTATTGATGTTCCGTTCTAACACAAAACTATATTACAATTTGACCTGTTCGCTTACAAATATCACACTTATTTTCTATATTTTTATTTGTACGATTTTACTCTAAACGTTCGCACGTTTGGAGACTGTCACTCTCATTGGGCTAGCTCGTTGCGACGTTAGGGAGACCACGTTGGGATGTGGGTAGCTCGTCGGGACGTTGTTCACTATTTTGACCTTCCTGTGTTCGAAATTTCACTTTCTTTGACCCTTTGACTCACCCACTTCCCGAGATTAGCAAACAATGTAGAAAACATGAGAAAACACCTAAATTAAGACTTTAAATAAATAAAAATAAAAATAAACAAATGGAAAATAAAATTTAGATTTAACAGAAATTTAAACAAGAAGCCCTTTTCCAAACTCGGGACACTCCATATCGCCATGGAAGAAGAACTTCCAATTGGTTCTCAACACTTTGATTCGGCGTTTGTTCCCTTGTTGGTGTATTTGAACCAGCGACTTCGGTTGATTCCAATGTTGTTGTCTTATTTTTTACTGTCTTGACATCCACATTACAAGCCATTTAGTACCAAATTCGAGCCAACCCCAAAATATTTTTCGGGGTATTATTTCTTTGAGATTCCTCATCTCCATGTTGCGTGAAATTTTAATTGCTCGAGCTTTTCCTCTATCGTTGAATGAGAATGAAACGGACTCTTTGGCCTCTTCAGTTGGCATCTCTCCAACTATGGCTAGAAAGTGTATTG
The DNA here is from genome assembly GCF_025698545.1 of Gossypium raimondii. NCBI lineage: Eukaryota > Viridiplantae > Streptophyta > Magnoliopsida > Malvales > Malvaceae > Gossypium > Gossypium raimondii. The sequence continues at coordinate 17,543,118 of NC_068577.1, read as the reverse complement.
GCTTCTTTACACTTTCACTCAGAATTAGTTTAAGCTCTGTGTCAGTTGCTACTGTTAGATCTATGTCTACTACTACGTCAATTGGATCAGATGCTCCTTCAGCCATATTCATTTCATCCCCATGATCTCCGGTTTCAAACTCTTGTTGACTGCTATTATCTAATTCAGGGTGGTCAACGATAATACCAAGGGGGTCTTCAAGATCAAAGTTGGGAACATCATGCACGACCTCCTCTCTTGGAGGCATAGATGAGAAAAATGCTCTAAGAAATATCCGAGATATTTTTGACATGTTCGATAATAGCTCAGAGTTGGATGACTTAGTAATTTCGCATGAGGGCATCTCATATGGATCACAAGGAGGCTCGTCTGAATGTTTGAGCATATCACTGTCTTGGTCGTACAACTCATAAATAGGTTCGTATGAATACTCGTTGTCCTCACATCCATTATCATTTCTCCATTGGTTCGTTGAGGCTCCGTTCGACCAACTTGTTATGTAGTTCCATTCGTCGTCCCAAGAAGTCCTCTCATCATTAAACCACCTATAATCAAATTCATCCATGATTAAATCTGCTAGTGAACAAGGACAATTAAAAAAATATTAAAAAAATAATTAATGAACATAAAAAAATTAGTAAATTGTTTAGCTTCTTCGTCTTTCAATTAAAATTATTTTACAAAGCAACCAATTTAATAACAATTATCACAATCGCAATCCCGGTAGTGGCGTCAACAATGTAGCGCCCTTAACCAGTCTCGATTCTACGGGTCCATATCTTGGGTGTTATTACACATTTCACTTAATGAAATTTTTTTACATCCTTCATATGCATTTGACTCAATACAATTTTCTTAACATTCACCATAACTCATTATCATTAAAGAAACAAGGAAATGTACTTAAACATAATACATCATACCAATAATAATTTATTACATAAGTTAATAAAACAGACTCATATGGCGTAATCCTACAATACACCACTTGTCCAAATAGGTCCACTACGTACATAGTTTTCCTTATTTGTCGCTTCTCTGGTGCACTTCTGACTTGTCTCTCCCGGTGAAATCACATAAACAACAACACTTGAAATATAAACATAACATTTCATAAGTTCAGAGGAGCTTAGTGAGATTGGACACAATTAATATACCTTTTTAACATATCATGTTGAATTTCGTCATCTTGAATATTTCGATTTTATCATATCTGTCTTTGGTGGATACTTTCACCTTGTCAGTTTTATCATCGCGTACTTATACGCCACTTACAATTCTTATCCTATCATCATTCATCTATCTGCTTGGCTATCTTTAGATCTTAGCGGATGATACTACCTTTTTCTTTTCCCTTCAGACAATTTTAAATAGTTATTCTAGAACAGTTAATCGCAGACACTATTCTTGACAGATACCACATGTTGTTCATACTTTTGGTGGATTTCCATACTGATCTTACTAAATCAAACCTTAAATTTAGATACACTCTAAATCAACCCAAAACATACTCATACTAGTAAAATACACTTCAGACCATTTAGGAAAATTTCTCATGTCTTTTTTACAGGACACAATACCTCCAAGATAATGAACAACTTTGATTCCCTCAAGTCTCAACAAGATATGATACTATACACATATAGTAAATACTAGATGACTCAGATTTCTACCTTAATAGCACGGATAACTCAAACTAATGAACTCTTACATTGAATATGCCTTTATAATAAATTTGACAGATAACCTCGGTGGATACCCTCTTTGAACATATTGCTTCATACTTCTTTTCAAGAAACTTCCTTTAAATTTTATTCAAATTCATTACAGAACTTTTCACACCAAATAACTTTAGACATATCATATCCTTATCATAGATTTATTAGAATACGCCACAAGGGCCAGACAGAGATATGCCACAAAGGCAACATACGAAATACGCCATAAAGGCCAAACAAGAATGCGTCACAAAGGCTAACTAGGTGCCACAAAGGCTAATATAATGTTACGAAGACCAACAAGAATGCGCCATAAAGGTTAAACAAAATACCACCTAGGCACCCTATGAACTATCGTGTTTGCGGTATGAATTTGCCTAAACTCATAATCGCGTGAGGTTTTCCCATCATCGCCCTAGGACATGTAAAAACCCTAGTCGATAAATGCGGCTCATCCACTTTTTTTCCAGAATGTGCCATAGCCATGGACTTTCTTTAGATTTATCATATCATAACTCATTTTTATTGTCCCGAATGGAATTCAATGAAAGCCACCGCAATGTCAAAAATTTACATCACAAAACCTCTCAATACTCGGTTACAACCTATTTCTCCATCTTTATCAATCACACCTCATATATCTAACATAGGTACATATTCAAATATGCTATACTTATTTTCTTAATCAAATCATGCCTATTACACGCTTGACACACATCACATAATAACGTATCACAATATACATCTCAAACATATATACACAGTTGCTTTACAGAATCATATGCATTCATGCATACAGTCTATTACATACTAGACTCACGAAGACACTATATCAGGATCTCATACATATATTTTCAATAGTCAATTCAAGTACTCATTCACTGATACTAGGACATTGATCACAAAAGATTTATCTAGAAAGACTTGTAGGAGTCGATATTAAGGACTCACTTGAGAGTCACCTTGTTGAAGGTCAAAATCCTCAATTCTGAACGTCTTTCATGAACTTACCTCATCATCTGCTTAAAAGAATATGGATTCACCGTTAGAATCCATTTACAGACAGATTGCTAACATTTCATCTACAAATAACTTCGCGCATGACCTTTTAGTAATAACTTGCTGCGTATATATATATCATAGTACCCTTACTCTTAAAATGCAAAGTTTTCGGACTTACCAGGAGATAAAACATCCCCTATTTATTCTGAAAAATCCTTAGCTTCCAGTTTACATAAGAAAAGCAACCAACAATAACATTTGATATTTAAGAATTTAAGAGTCATTTTGAAGGGAGAAGAAACTTTCTCACGAACCTTACTCACATATATATGTAATCTACTTCCATTTAGTGAAATTTGATAAGTGTCAAGAAATTTCAGAATATGCCCTTATTAATGGCCTACAGAATCCTAAAGAAACATAAATGAGATTCTTGTCCAAAAACTATTTGACCAATCAGTTTATTTGGTTTATAACCATATATAGTTACCAAGACTTGCTGTAACACCCCAAACCCGGCCTAAACATTAGGGCCGAATCTGGTGATGTCACATTGTAACACCCCTTACCCGTATTCTACGCTGGAATAGGGTACGAGGCATTACCAAAATAAATACACTTATAAACATATTAAACCGAGTTATAAAAATTTCATCCAAATTAAAAACTTTCAAATTATTATCTTCGAGTCGCTAATTAGGGTTTATGAGTCCCAATACATACCTATTCATATGCTCAATATATCCTTTAAATCAATCCAATATTGAAGAATCCACTTTAAGTCGGAATCAATATTAATCACAATCATAAATCTTTTCATGTTATTTTCATATATCACTAACTGAACTTTGAATGTCAATTTACGAATATGTAATTCACTAACACATTCTGGTATACAGAATGTTTAATTGATGAAATCATTTAATTGAGCTAAATTTCATATTCACTCCGAATTTTCTTCTATATCCATAAATGCTTTCACTTACCATTTACCTAACCAATTTCTCGAACCAGGCTACCATACAACAATAATACATCACCTGTGCTTTATGAATTCAATGTTCGAATCTCATCACCATCAAATCCATGTCATTCGAATACTTAAAGTTTATTCAAGCATATATTATTACGTTCCATATACCAAGCATATGTCAAAATTACGAATACGTAATCAATTAATTTGTCATTTATTTTACTAGATAATTAATCTCAAAATTCATAACATTCCATTACTTAAGATATGCCATAAAACACTCCTTTAACATAAACTAGCACCATGAACGAATTTTCAGTATGCTATTTATTCCCTTTTTTTCCGAATCACATAGCAAAATATTACAAATATGTATATATTTGAATACTATAATTATGAATCAACTTACCAACATGAGTTAATTCATGAGCCACTCATGACATCATTTCATGCCAAATATACCACATGCATATGCTATGAAACTTTATTTTCTCTCATGAGCTTACCATGACCAGTAATGCACCAATATAAGCATCACTCCTATTTCAACATTTATCGATTATAATTAGACATTTAACCAATTATACACAATTTATTCATATAATTTATTTTCCTCCTCCTCCTCCTCTCCATCCCACATCCTTTATGTATATAACATGCTTAAATAGCATTATACATAATTTTACTATTCACTTATATTTAAATTCAAATCTGTCTAGTCAAGTTATAGTCACTAAATTATTTTTATCCGAGATACAGAGCTTCAAATTAAGTTCTGTTAATTTTACTTGAAACTAGACTCACATATATTCTTACCATAAAATTTTAAGAATTTTGGATTATCCAATTAGTACAGTTTATTCTTTAAAGTCACCTCTATTTCACTGCTCAACATCTCGACCTCTCTTCACTAAAAATGAATTATCTCATTGTACAAAATTCAGATGATATTTCCGTTTATTTCCTTCCAAAATAGACTCATTAAGGATTCTAAAATATAAATTATAACTCATAATTATTTTTGTAAAATTTTAATTATTTTCCAAAATAAAAAAAGGATTCCAAAATCAATCCGACCGCCTCACTAAAATTAAAATATCTAAAAATATGTAACTCTTTTGCTTTCTATGTTTCTTTTATGTAAAATATACTCATTAAGATTTCATTTCATATCTTATTCACTCTCTAATTCAATTTCCATCATTTTTGGTGATTTTTCAAAATTGCACTATTGTTACTGTCCAAAACTGTTTTGTTGCTAATTTTACTTTTTCATAATTTCACTTTTTCACTTTCAATCAGTATTCAATTCAATTCCACACACATATTCATCATTCAATCACACTTAATCGTTACATGATCTCATGTATTTTCACTTAGTCAATTTCTCGATGGACACTTTGGAATAATAATAGATACACGGTGGATTCAGCACACAGCAACCACCCTTTGTAATTAATGATATCTGGTGGGATCAACACATAGCTACCACCTTATAATTAATGATACCGGTTCACATAGTAGCCTGCACATAGTACTACACATGTGACCATCACTATCCGATACATGTAGTAGCCTACACATAGTACTACACACGTGATTGAAGCTATCCGGTACGCATAGTAGCTTGCACATAGTACTACACATGCGACCTATCATTCTGGTACACGTAGTAGCCTGCACATAGTACTACACACGTGACCATCACTTTCACTTTCACATAGTGGCCTACACGCAGTCCATGTAATACATGTGATCATTTCTCTCACTTCATTCGTATCCCTTTTTATTCCGAATGTTCAATCGGGAAATTTCTTACTTTTTCTCATTTTTTCCTTTTTCACTAATCAAAGTCAATTCCTTGTCTTTCTTGACTTATAATAACACATTTAACTTATTTAACACTCACATTATTCAGTCCAGTCCAAAAATCATATTTTGGAAAAATTACATTTTTGCCCCTAAATTATGATTTTGCCCCTAGGCTCGGAAATTAAACTTTATTCCTTTTTCTTATGTTTTATGACATGCTGAACATTTTCCCTTCTATGGCAACATCAAATTCTCACTCTAACACTTACTTATGAACATTAGGTATTTTTATCGATTATGTCAATTTACTCGTTTTCACTTAAAATTGGCTAGCAAAAGTTATTTAACATAATTTCAAGCTTCATTTTCTACCATAAAACATCAAAATAAACATATTTCACCTATGGGTATTTTTCCAAATATGAACTCTAGATTTAATTATTGCTAGAATAAGCTAAATCAAGTAACCGGGACTCCAAAAATGTAAAGAACATTAAAAACGAGCCTTTTCAAATCTTTTAATTACTAAATGACCAAAATGCCCCCAACTTAAAAAATTTCTATTTCAGTTATCTCTTGTCCATTTTTGTCCAACAAGTTAACCAATGGTCTAATTACCATTTAAGGACCTCCAATTTAAAATTTCATAACAATTGGACACTTCTAACATGTAGAACTCAACTTTTGCACTTTTTACAATTTAGTCCTTTTGACTAAATTGAGTTCCCAAACGTCAAAATTTTCGAACGAAATTTTCACGAAATCATTTTGTGAAATAGTAGACCATAAGAATATAATGAAAATAAATTTTTTTCTCGTCGAATTTGTGGTCTCGAAACCACTATTCTAACTAGCCTAAAATTCGGGCTGTTACACTTGCTTTTCACAGTGCTTGAACAAACTACGAAACTATACCTTCGGCGATAACCTACATGGAGCTTACTTTGCTTTTATCGAATTCTTTCTTTTATTGAAGAATACACCAAAAACTAAATCCTTATATATTTTCATGGGTAGATACTTAATTTATTAAGACATTAGTTCGCCAAAAAATTATAATTTGGTGAACAAACTACCATAGTGTGTCAGAATAAACAACTTCACATCTACGCGCCTTCAATTCAAATCATCTAGATTTGGGGTGTCACAAACAACTTGATCGCCTCTTGACGTGTGAACGTAGAAAGTGTAAAATCATGCAAAAAAATAAAGATAAGAGTTAAGTGTGATTTCTGCAAGTGAACAGGTCAAATTGTAATATAGTTAAGTTTACAATAAAATACTGGTAAGTAATTAGAGGATCGCATCTAAAGGATTGCAGATTGGAAAAGATCACAATTAAATCAATTATGAAAAATAATTACTAATCTAATTGAGTTAGAATTAGTAGTGTGAATTCCAATTTAAGATAATAAAACTAATTAAATTAATTAAGACTGACTCTAACCCTAAGTTATTTGGAATTACTCTTCCTAGTTTCGACAATGCGAGCTATTTGCCTATAATCAATTGAAGCCCTAATTATTCATTAAGTCAAAAATTCCCCTTAATTTAAGTACTTATCACTCTTAGTGATGAATACCCTCTCGGTCTCATCTTCACTAAGGATTACCACTTAATATACTTTCTCTGTCTCTCTTAAGCATACAAACACCCTCTCGCCCTCACTTGTCTAGATCTTCTACTAAGGGAGCCACTTCCTAGTATACTAAGTATTCTCGAATAAATACTTTAATCTTAGGTTGTTATTTACCTAGCCAATTAATCAATTTATCAAATGAATCATGCAATATATTGATGAAGCATAAATTATTCTAATATTCATAGAAATATTCGATTAATAATATCAATGAATGAGATATGAATAAAGGAATAAGGAATAGAGAATGCTCATTAATATATCGATGAAGGTACAGATTTGGAACAATCTCCGTTCACAATTGTCTTACTGTCGAAATAGAAATCTCTGGTTAAGCGAACATAAAATAAACTAAGTAAAACCTAAGAATGAAAGAAAACCTGCATAATAATCCATGTCTCGCTAAATCTATGTCTTTAATCTGCATAATAAAATCTCCGTTCACAATTGTCTTACTGCCGAAATAGAAATCTCTGGTTAAGTGAACATAAAATAAACTAAGTAAAACCTAAGAATGAAATAAAATCTGCATAATAATCTATGTCTGGCTAAATCTATGTCTTTAATCTGGTTACAATGGCCTTTATATAGGCTAAATTTGGAATATTAAAGTGCCTAAAATATCCTTGAAGTAGTTAAAGTTCGACTAGGAAAGGACCCCTAATCGGTTGCCGTAGACGCGATATCCAAGTTATTGTTGCATCATCTTGACATCCTTGTTCTCCATGCCGTGATGTCACCCCTACTTTGTCCCTGATTGCTTCTATCGCCGGTATTGCGACACTTGTGTTCCTGGGTCACGACATGGATAGCAATTTTAGCCTAGGTATACATCTTTACTCCCGATTTGACCTACAAGACCATGTAACTTTATTTATGTATCTAAACTATAATAAAAATGATTTAAAAGCATAAATTACGTCTTCAAGTATGAAAACATGAATACGTACTAAAATGGCTTGATTTAACTATTAAACAAGCTAAATTTATGTGAAAAAAGGGATGCAAATAATAGTGTAATTCATGGCAGATAACTACTCTAGACGTTATAGCTGGTACTTCTATCTTTTTGGTGTTAATGTATATGCATTGATTGACCCTGGGTTAACTTTTTCTTACTTATCTACTGAATTAGTAAAACAAAAAGAATATAGCAGTAGAGTCGACTAATTTTATTGTCAGAGTAACAAATCCGTTGGGACAATGTGTCTTAGTTAATAAAATTTGTAAAAAGTGTCTATTGAGAATACAGAGTTATGATTTTCCTACTGACTTAATGCTAATGCCATTTGATGATTTTTGTAACACCCTATACCTAGTCTGGTCGTCAATCCCAAATATTAGGATGCCACACCACCATCTCATGTCATCCTCATAGTAAATTGTCACATTATTAAGCAATCATCCTCTTTATCAGTGATCTTATAAATTTTTAGTCAACATATATCAGTCATCATTAGAACATCTCAAACATACTTCAAATAGCCTTATAAATATAATTAAACATGCATTAGAATTTCCAAGACAATCACGTAGGCATCAATACTAGGACAGTGATGTAACATCCCAAAAACTGACCTAGAAGAAATCACGTTTTGAAACCAAAAGAGGTCATCCCCCGATTTGAGCTTAGACTTTAGAAATTCTTGACAAGTAAATTGATCTGGTTCAGTGGTTAAGTGTTCGGGGTATGTATGAGATGTTCCAGGTTTGAATCCCGTTTCTAGAAATTTTGTTATTTTGCTTAAACCCTTACCCTTGAATGTTTGGCTTGTAAGTTAAATTCAGTCAGTTGATGTCAACAATGAGCCTAATGGTTCAATGGTTAAGCTTCTGTATAATCCTTGGTATTGTGTTCAAATCACGGTGGAAATAACAGGGAATGTTTTATTTTTGATTTTAGTTAAAGGGTAGTTAGTTTGGGTTGGTTATCTAAAACCTTCTAGAAACCTCCGACACTATTATTTATTTTTGTTCTTTATTTTTTGCGAGAATTTCTATCATTTTGTTTGTGTTCTTTAGTTTCTGCGTTTTGGTTCCTTATTTTCAAGTGACTGTTCTTTTTATTATGTTACGTTACACCAATTCTGTACGGGGTCTGACTTCTCCTTCTAGTTAATTCGCTGGCTAGTAAGTTCAATTTAAAGTTCTGGTGTTGAAAGTTCTTCGACATAACTGCGATTTTAGAATGTTAGTTTTTAGCGATTTGACCGTGAATTAATCGTTTTTTGGCAATTTCTTGTCGTTTAGGAATGGGAATTCATCATTGTTGCTTTTGCATCGAGTCCTATCAGGTGGGTGTTGAAACCCCTCCTTTTCTGTGTTTTTATTCGTAAAAAAATGAGACTGTCGATGCCATACGGCCAAGGACATGGCCATGTGCCCAGGTCGTGTGGCTCACATGAGAAAGGACATGGGCGTGTGCCCAAGCCGTGTGAGCCACACGGGCAAGGACATGGGCGTGTATGAGCCACACGGGCTAGGACATGGGCATGTGTCCAGGCCGTGTGACTCACTGTTTATTATTTAAAACCATACAGGCAGACGGCATGGGCATGTGCCCAGGCCGTGTGAGCCACACGGGCAAGGACATGGGCGTCTGTCCAGGCCATGTGGCATATGAATATGATCCAAATCTCCACAATGTATTTATGATCTGAATTTGATCGTAAGAGGACTATCTGATGCTTTAAAATTGATATATGGATGATATATGCGATATCTGAACGTATTAGACTTATGATGAACAACTTGTGATTTGTATGTATATCTCTGTTGCTCTGTTGATGAAGAGTATGCGATATTTGAACATGTTAGACTGATTGTCATTGATTTTGATTTAGAATCGTGCATGTGACTTCATGAAAAATCTGATATGGTCCATTGAGGTTTTTTAAGTTTGTTTTACAAAACATGGACTCCCATATTTACTGATTCTGTTATTGGGAGATAACATGACTTGCATGCTCATTAATCTGATTCTGCATAAGCTTGCCATGAAACATTGCATGGGACTTGGGTTGAAGTAAAATGAGGAAGTTTCTAGAAGTTTAATGATCTGCATTATCTGGTGGTTTATCCACACTTCTATTCCAGTAGTTCGACTGTACTATAGTGGTTTGACCACATATCTATTCTGTCAGTTTATTTGTGATTTTGGTGGCATTGTCAATGTTTATTTGTTGGTGTGATTTGGATGGACGAGTTTTGGGGAACGCTATTTGGCGTGTAGCGGAGTTGGGTAGGAAATTTCTGAAAATTTGCATTATGTTTTCCTGAAAAATACTACATCTGCATAAACATACATGCTTTGTTCTGCTCTGTTCTATTTTGCTCTGCTCTACTTCGTTCTATTCTGTTCTGTTCAGTATTGCTCTACTTTGTTCCATCATGTTCTGCTTTGCTTTATTGAATTCTGTTTTGTTTGAATTGCAATGTTCTGCTCTGTCCTGTTTTGCTTTGTTCCACTGTACTACCCCTGTTGAAACCTCTATGATACTCTAGATCTGTTTCATACTAGTTATACAACTTTTATCAAATGCTTGCATTACTATGATTTATATATTATGTTCTATTTATTTGTATTTGAGTTTGGTTATACGCTGTGCTTGGTGAGTTACCCTTTGTCTTACTTTTATCTGTCAGGAACACATCTGATTTAGGATCAGACGGCTTGTAGGAGCTCAGATTATTTTGCACTAAGTTAACTACAATTTAATCCTTTGGATTTGTAATCCATTTTTGACTTGTCTTATTTTTTTCTTTTTATAACCTCGTCAGTATCTACCAAGTCTAAAAAAGAACTACAAAATCATCTAAATCGACTAAAATGAATTTCTGGTTTTCGAAGTTAAAACTATGAAAAGAAGTACGTTTTTACTACGTTGGTGTAACTCGTCCAGATTCAGCTTAAACTTTTAGGCCGGGTTTAGGGTGTTACAAAGGGTATTGATATTTTTCTAGTTTAGTATCGATACTGTTTGTAAAATCGGTACCAAATCAAAATATATTTTTCTATTTCTCGTCTAAAATCAAAGTCTTAGAAATATCAGTACCTTTGCAAAAGTATCGATAAAATTTCCCTGAGTAGCGATACTCGTGATAAGGTATCGATAACAATTTACGATTCTGACTTTCTGTACATTTCAAAATCATGCAGGTATCATTTTTACAACACGAATATCGATACCTCTACTTCAGGCCAGAAAAATATAACATACATAAGCATATAAGTCATTCTAACTTGTACCAATTCCTCATGCTATCATATCATCATCAAATAAACATCAAAATGACTGTAATAATAGTCTCAAACATCGAAAGTAAGTTTGACCAATAATCACCACAATACGAAATGAATCTCACAAACTTAGGAACATATAATCCATAGAAGCATCCAAGAATATCGGGGCAAATATCATTAAAAATCTACCACATTGCATTATTCCCAAAACTAAAATGAATAATGATAACACCTACAAAAAGCGAAATGGACTTGCTTGGATCACCTCTCATAACCACACCGCAAACAGTGGCACACTACTAATTTGCAATGGTTTAAAAGGAGTGAGTGAGCTTAACAAGCTCAGTGAATGCCTAGAACAACTACTATGCAAACAATTCATCATTACACATATAATCACCTAACATACAAGCATATATCTCAATACTCAAATAATCACATAACACTCAAGCATATATCCCAATACTGAAAAACATCTTTATAGATAAGTTGCATAATGGTCACATGTCATATAAACACATATCACAATACAAACATATTCATAATTTAAGATAATTTGGCACTTGAGCTATGAAACATAAAAGTGAGCTCTATCATCACTCATTGGATACATTGATCTCCAACACACCACATAGTCTTATAGAGTCAAACATGTCCCAAAAGTGAAGCATAAAGCTAACACTCTTCTTATTTCTCCTCACATCACCAGTTGAATGGAGCTTAGCTCACATTCTTGTGTCCCTCCAACATGTCCGAAGGCTTCAGTGCCCAAAAGCACTATACATATAGGTGAATACTTACAATCCTATGGCATGCCAAATATATCCAACGATTTCAAGATCACAAGGCCAAAATATTCAAAATCAAACACATATCACTTACCGATTATCCGTGCACTATCACTGCATATTTGAATCTTTAGCAAAACAGTGTCACTAACATTTAACTTATACATAACATGTATACATTTGCACTTCCACTACGGTTATCATAACCACATATCACATGTTATAACATCTCATCTCAACTCACATATTCAAAAACACATAAGCACATTGACAAGATAGTATAGGTATGAGAAAGCTTACACTCAGAATTTAGAGTAGGGGTTTAGGATACTACTAAATTCCCTATTAACACATTGAATCATGTCCACAATCAATTATTCCAAACACTCACCAATACACTTTCGCTGAAAAGTTGAAAGCTCAAACTAGCTTTTCATTGTCTTTATCTCTACTTGTAGAAGGTCCTAATGAATCTGAAGCTTCAACACAATAATTCACACAATAATACATTTAAAAATCAGCTAAGGACTCACCATAATCAATAAAAAATATAAGCTTAAGCTATGTTCTCATGTAGTTGAAATCTTTAACATAACCAACTTGAAATCCAAATATCTCGATCGACACTCAATATTTTCATCTAAAACCAATTCCTTTCATCTTATAATTCACCTACGATTAATTTCCAACCTTTAAACTACACTAAAATGCTCAGTTCATAGTATTGACTTTTTTGACATGTTTATGGCAATTTTAACGAAAATTTATTGAAAAGTTAGAAATCTTTAATGAAACTTCAAAGTAAGTTTAGAAACCTTCTAATCATGTCAAAATTAATTTAAAAACACTTTGAAACCACATTTTTACCCAAAATCTCGAAATTCACTATTGACGACCCAATTTTTGACTTTTATTAAAAATATGCGATTTAATGGCTAAAAATTTAGTTTTAAAAACTAAATAAAATTTAAAAATATTTAGGTGTTAAACCGTTACCTTAGGTGAAGACAAATTGAGTGTTTGCTCAAAACCCCAAAAGACCCGAAAGCTTTATAATAGGGAAAACTATGGTGTTTTTGGTGTTTTTTCTTGGTTTCAATGGAGGTTTATAGCTTAAAGGATGATAGAAATCAAAAGGGATTAAGAGTTGGAATTTAAAATAGTTTGGAAGAGTTGGGATAGCAAAGGGACAGCAAACACAAAACAAAGGGGAAGCTTTTACGTGAATAAAATTTTAGGTGAGGGTTAATTAGGTTGAATTTTAAAATTTGGTTTAATTGCTTCTTAAAAACTCTAAGTTTTGGCTCTGTTACAAATAAGTTCTTTTTTCAAAATTAAAGGTATTTAAAATTCAATTTCAGAAATTGATTGAATTTTCTAAAAACCATAGTAAAAAACATTTTCGATAAACCATGTCGCAAAATTCCGAACAGTCTAAGGCTAAAATCCTTAAAATACCCCTAAAACTTTTAAGCCCTATTTTGGGGTGTTACAAATGATGTTATTCTCAGCATACATTGGTTGAATGAATATGACGCAGTGGTTAATTATAGATAGAAATGGATTGCATTGAAATGTGAGAATGGTGAATCTATTAATGTTGAGACTTAAATAATAAATTGTGTGACCAATATCATATCAGCGTTATCAGACCAGGAAATGATCAAAAAGGGTTGTCTATCGTACCTTGCTTATGTCTTAGATACCAAAACTTTGAAATGAAAAATTGATCAGGTACCAACAGTTAATGAATTTACTGATGTATTTCTAGAAGAATTCTTAAGGTTACCACCAGTCAGAGAGATAGAATTTGTAATTGAAGTGGCACTTAAAACTGCTCCAATTTCAATTGCTCCATATCAAATGGCTCCGACTGAATTGAAAGAGTTGATAGCATAGTTACAGGAATTATTAGATCGAGGGTTTATCCGACCGAGCATTTTGCCTTGGGGTGCTCTGGTTCTATTTGTGAAAAATAAAGATGGATCGAAGAGATTGTGTATTGATTACAGAAAACTGAATAAGGTTACCATAAAGAAAAAATATTCGTTGTCTCATATTGATGATTTGTTTGACCAGTTGAAAGGAGCTGCTGTATTCTCGAAGATTGATATCAGATCGGGTTACTATTAGCCTCAAGTTAAAGAAACCATTGTTTCAAAAACTACCTTCAGGACTAGTTACGAACACTACGAGTGTCTTGTAATGTCGTTTGGTTTAACTAATGCCCCAACTGCATTTATGGATTTGGTGAATCAGATATTTCAGTTGTATTTGGATAGATTTGTTGTTCCATTTATCGATGACATATTAATATATTCGAAGAATGAAACTGAACATCATCAACATCTGAGAATAGTTTTGCAAACTCTACGAGAAAAACAATTATACGCAAAATTCAGTAAATCTGAGTTCTGGCTGTGAGAAGTTATATTTATGAGACATGTAATATCGACTGATGGTATTCGTGTTGATTCGAATAAAATTTTTGCAATTATGAATTGGAAGTCTTCGGGAATTATTTTTGAGGTATGTAGCATTTTGGGTTTAGCCGGGTATTATCGACGGTTCATTAAAGGTTTTTCGATGACAGCATTACCGTTAACGAAGTTGTTACAGAAAGATGTCAACTTTGTCTGGTTTGAAAGGTGTTAGCAAAGTTTGGAGCAGCTGAAAACCATGTTGATAGAAGCTTTAGTATTGACTCAGCTTGAATCCGAAAAAGAATTTTTTGTTTATAGCAATGATTTGATTAACGATTTATATTGTGTATTGATGTAGGACGGAAAGGTTACAGCTTATGCTTCATGATAGCTTAAACTACACGAAAAGAATTATCCTACTCATGACCTAGAATTGGTTGCGGTTGCGTTTGCATTGAAAATCTGGGAATATTATTTATATGGTGGGAAATGCAACATTTTCATCGATCACAAAAGCTTGAAGTATTTGATGACATAGAAAAAACTAAATCTACGATAATGTCGATGGCTAGAGTTGTTGAAAGACTATGACTTGGTTATCGATTATCATCCAAGTAAAGCGAATGTAGTGGCTGATGCTTTGAGTCAGAAGTCTCTATTTTCTTTGAGAACGATAAACATTCGCATGACTTTACATTGTGATTGTTCCATTTTAGCTTTGTTAAGGGCTAAATGTTGCGTGTAAATATAAAGTGCAAGTGTGTAAGTATACACGTCGAATAAAGTAATACAATGACAAGTAAGATCGTCTCAACAGGGATCAGATAGGGTTAACTTGGTTAAGTAGCTGTTATGAAGTATATGGATTACAGTAAGGCAAAATAATGACAGAAATGCAATGGTAATCAAAGTAATGGTGATATGCGCAATATGTAAACAAAAGAATATTTAAAAATATGCTATGGTAATGATACCAAGACAAAAGTGAGAGGGTCTAAGCTATTGAATGGAAAAGCTGGGATTACTAGGACTCTACCCTTATAAACCAATAACGTATTTGAAAATTCTTAATCAATTTACTACTCATAATGGATTTAAAAGGGTCTACCTCTTTCAAGAGCAAGACCTAAGGGTACCTTACCTAAGGAAATATATGTCTATAGACCTCAGATGTGATTCCTAGTATTGATTACTCTTCACTCTGTACGAACGTTGCTCTATGTCTATAGACATATGTTTATAGACATAGATGAATGCACAATATGTTTATAAACATAATCTAATTTTGAAAAGGTTAGGTTAGTTGGATTAAAATTGATTGATATGAGTGGGTGCTTGACGGAATGCCCAGAGCAATCTCTAGACATAGAGCATCATTCATACAAAGTGAAGAGTAATCAGTACTGGGGATCATATTTGAGGTCTACAGACATGTATTTCCTTGGTGAGGTATCCTTAGGTCTTGCTCTCAAAAGAAGCAGACCCTTTTAAATCCCAACCCGATGAGATTTAACTCATAGGTTGGTTAATCAAAGCAGAATTCAAAATATCATTTAACATATTCAAAAATTAATTTCACAAAGAAGTAATTTAGGAAAATAAAAAAAAAACTTCAGGAAGCTTTCGCCGATCCAGCCTCAACTTTAGTGGTGCAATGTATTGCAATGACCAAGTTGACTGCCTTCTTTTTTCCCTTGTGTTCTACTCTGCTTCTCAGCCACTACTTCTACCCTTGTTTTTTCTCAGGATCTTTCCCTTGAAAAGACTCTCCAAAATTTGCCCTCTTTCAGAGTTCTTTCCTTTCCTTTTTATATTTTTTTTCTTCTAATAGGTCCCTTAGCCCATGCTTTTTCACATCCTTTTTTTAGGTAGATTTTCTAGTAAAAATACAGCTGGGGCTAGTACACGTTGAGTGCTGACTCGGTGTCTTAGTGGCATTGCCATGGCATTAGTGTTGGCAAACTGACCAACCTTTTGCCATGACAAAACTTCACTCCTTTACTACCTTTTCCTCATTCTGCACCTGCCACTCAAACAACAAACAAATCATTTCCACCCACAAGTAAAATTAACATATAATAATATTTAAGTCTAATCCAAGCTCTATTATGCAATGTTCTAAAAATAAACTAATATAATACCCTAAAATGAAACTAAATTCACCTAAGTAGAAGCAATTAACAAAGTCTAAAGGCCTAAAATATAACTCTTTTCAAGAGTTATCACAGTAAAAACAGGAGTTATTACTTACCCTCAAGCAAAATATGCGTAAATGCAACAATTGGCATAGCAACATAATTATTACCTTTTTTCAAGATTTAGAAGCTTATTTAGTAAAGATAGTGCACAAAATATTGCCCTAAAAATAAAAAATCTAAGTTTTTATGCAATTTTGACTATAATGTCTCCTAAATTACTTAGTTCATCTTTTAACCAAATTCAGTTTTCTTTTTTAAACTTGGCATCTTGTATACTTTAATATATAATATCTATTTATTATAAATTTTTCAGCTAGGGGATTCATCTCATCACATAGTTTTTTTGACTCGACAATCACAGTGGAGCATACACCGAATTGCCGACTACTCAATCATGTCATAATTTGAATGCGATTTGCTCATGAAGCCAAGGCTTTTAACTTAGAAGTTGGATGGAGAAAACAACTACCTCTTTAGTTACTTAGCCTATTACTACAGTGAAGTGCCCCTAAACTATTTTATTGTTATTGTTATTATTATTATTATTATTATTATTATTTACACACTCTTACTTAAACCTGCTTTTCTAATCAACAACACAATGGAGCAAGCAAAATTTTGCTGACCTATTTGATAATTTCAAGCATTGGAGTGTTGGGGTGTTTCATGGAATTTCTTTGATTTTTCTCCAAATTTTACTTAAACTTTGCAATTTTATTCGTCATTGAGTATTGCCATTTTACTGAGTTTAGCTTCAAGAATCTCTAAGTTTATTAAAAGAAACTTACTATAAACCAATTACAATAGGAGTTAGGGTATTGTATTTTTAGATATCAATTTTCAATCAACTATCCTAAGCTAAAATAACATGATCCACTATCACAATTTTCTAGATTTATTGAAGAATTAATCTCCTCATCGAACATCATAGACAAATAAATACTCATCACAGTCTAAACTGTTCTTGGCAATTATGTGTCAAAGCGGAATGAATGACAAAATGAACAAAAATACTAAAATGAACATACTTAACTAAATATCTAATGCATCTTACATGCACAACACACCCCCGAACCTAAGGGATGCATTGTCCACCATGCATGAACAGACAAGAATCATAAAGGCAAAACCATATATATAAAGGAAAGGGTATGAAAAAAATTATGAATGCATTAATAGTTTAAATGCTTATAGCTAATTTTTCGTTGTGACTTTAATTTGTGCGGGTGGATTTGCGTGCAACATGCTTGTAGCAAAACTTTCATTTCAACGCATTGAGTGGCACTTCCTCCTTTTGATCACTAGATTTGGTGAGGTTATCAATGAGCTGATTGATCTCCTGATCTTGTGCAAACATAGATCCAGTCGATGGAGGTGGGACAGTAGTACTGCTATACATTTGTGGTGTAGGAGTTGGAGTTGCTTCTATTCCTTCCTCATTATCAGTCTTAATACTAACTGTTTCAGTTTTTTTTCTTTTGCAAGTTCCTCTGCTTCTTGTCTTTCAGTAGTAGGGTGTGTGGGGATAGAGTCTGTCACACCGACCTCTACTTCACCTTCCCGTTCCTCTTCATCTGAATGCAACTCATTGGGAAAGTTAGGAAATGTAGGTATAGGCTTGGTGAAGTTCTTTTAAAGGAACCTCTTTTTGGCAGCGTCTCTCCTTTCCACATAGGCCCAGAATATGACCACTTTTTCTTGTGCCCGTGCTAAGTCTATAGCAATCTGCAGTTGTTGAGTCTCAAATAGGCTGAGCTGCTTGTGTAACTTCTTGAAGGAGTCGAAGATTTGCTATTCAAAGATGATGTTAGTAGTAGTGGCTGGTGCTGTGACACATATTGGGATAGAAGAGGTAGTGGCAGAACCAGGATGTTGGTGCCACAGAAAATCCTCCCTTGAAATGTTTGCAACAATTTTTGCTGTAATGACCCGTTTGTTTGGGGTGACATCTTCATTGGCCTGGACAGAGACATTCACACGCTGGCACAATGCGATGATGAGAGAGGGAAAATTAAGGCTTTCTGCATTCTTCTGGGCGCACCGGTGGAAATCTTTGAATATGATTTTTCCCACATTTATCTTCCTCCATTTTATGATGGAATGGAGCAGCAACATCCACTCCTTAGAAATCGTGGAGTTATGAGTTGAAGAAATTAGGCGTGTCTTAAGGAAGTGGTACCAAACCCTATATTTGGGTTTCAAAGAGGCCTCTCCATGGTGTAACTGTCTTGTATTGACACTGTCCACTTAGTACTTACTATAAACAAGTCTTGAAGAACCTGGGTTAGACCATCAGCAGTGATTGTAGCAGCAAACTGGTTATGCTTATCTTGAACAGTAGAAAGGTCGTACTACGTATTGATGGTATCTTCATGAAATAGAAACAGCTCCCCGCACAAAAATAAAAGCATTGTTGGGAGAAGTAAGGTTAGCGTAGAACTCACAAACCACCTTTGTCAAAACATCTTCTAGATGTAAGTAGAAAATATGCCATCCATGCTGTTCTACCACAAAAGAAGTAGACTTTTCATAGCCCATAAAGGGTTCGTCTTGAAAAAGGAAGCCTTTTTTCAAGTAAAAAGAACGCTTGGAGATATTGTGCGTGTATCGATCTTATGTTGCTTGGTTGAAAAGGATGCGTTGTGGCATAGCAGATGGTTGCAGAGTAAAACATTTGGCCATTAGGAGAAGCTAGAGTAAATGGTAGACGGAAAAGATGGAAACTTACAGAACTATAATTAAGTTTGGAGAGCAAGAAAACTTAGGTTAATTGAAACAATTAGGGTAAAAGAAAACTAAAATGACGGCAAAGTAATGGTGTGACCTGGGCGAGTGGATGAGTGGTAATGATGACCTGATTATGGTTTTATTCAAAATCGAAAGGAAAGTAAAAATATTTTTAGAGGGTAAATAGTAGGGAAATTCCAATAGATTAACGAGTAATTTATGAAGCCCGACCCTCTTCTTTCAGCAAGAAAACAAATATACCTACAAAACAAAAGGAACAAAATTTATTAAACTAAGCAAATGAAAGAACTAATAAAAATTTAAATTCGAGAAAAATAAAGCAAAAATAACTATCAAGATGCATAAGTTAAACATCTCAAAGATCAATGGACTGTTTATTTCGAGTCACAGGAGTGCCCTAGTAATGCTTCAAGCGTTGTCAATTTACTTTGAATGTAGTCCTAGTCCTTATATCTTTGAAATCCACAACACCATGAGGGTATACGTAGGCAACTTCAAAAGGTTCTGACCAACGAGATTTTAATTTCCAGGAAATAATTTGAGCATAGAGTTGAACAACAACATCTGTTGTCCTGGTTCAAATTACCGTGGCATGATAATGTTGTCATGCCAGCGCTCGGTCTTCTCCTTGTACAATCTAGCTTCTCATATGCTTTGGCTCAGAATTCTTCCATTTCATTCAAATCTAATTACCTTTTATGGCCAATAGCGATCCACTCCATATTCAGCTTCTTAATGGCCTAAAATGCTTTATGCTCCAACTTAATGGGTAGGTGACATGGCTTCCCATAAACAAGCTTAAAAGGTGACATCCTCAATGGTGTTTAAAAATGCAGTGCGATAAGCCCACAAAGCTTCATCTAGTCTGGATGACTAGTCCTTGCAAGTTGGATTCACCACTTTTTCCAGGATCTGCTTAATTTCTTAGTTAGAAATTTCGTTATGTCCATTTTTCTGGGGTGATATGCCATGGCAATCTTGTGTTTCACCCAATACCTATGCAAGGCATTAGCAACTAATTTGTAATCAAAATGAGAGCCTTCATCACTGATAATTTCACGAGGTGTACCAAATCTTGTGAAGATATTTTTGTGCAAGAATTTCATCACTAACTTGGCATTATTAGTAGGTAGAGCTACAAATTCAACCCACTTTGAGACATAATCTATTGCCACAAGTATGTATAAGTTAATTGAGGAAGGGGGGAATGGACCCATAAAATCTAGTCCCCATACATCAAACAACTCAATATCCAGGATATTTTGCAGTGGCATTTCATGTCGCCTAGATAAATTACCCATGTTTTGATGACTATCACATGACTGAAAGAATGCATGAATGTATTTGAATAGACTCGGCCAATAAAAGCTAGATTGGAGAACCTTAGAAGGAGTTCTCGTTCCGCTAAAATGTCCTTCGTAAAGAGCGGCGTGACAATATTGCAGGATGCTATGAATCTCATCATCAGGAACACATTTTTGAATAATCTGGTCAGCACAATGCTTGAATAGGAAAGGCTCATACCAGTAGTAATGCTTAGCATCATGAAGAAATTTCTGTCTTCTATGGCTAGTGAAATTGGGGAGCATCAACCGATTCATTAAGAAATTCACAATATCGGCCTACCAAGGTAATGTCGTGGCAACCCGCAGTTGCTCGTCTAGAAAATCTTCCTTAATAAGTTGAGCATTTCTATATTCAAGTCTAGCTTCTAATCGTGACAAGTGATTAACCAATTGATTCTCAGTCCCTTTTTATCTCTGATTTCTAAATCAAATTCCTGCAGTAACAGTATCCACCGGATCAACCTTGGCTTGGCATCTTTCTTGGTCACTAAATACTTGATAGCAGAGTGGTTTATGTAGACTGTGACCTTGGTACCAACTAGATAAGATCTAAATTTATCGAACGTGAATGCCACAACCAATAACTCTTTTTCAGTGGTGGTATAATTGAGCTGCATGTCGGTTAGGGTCTTGCTTGCATAGTACATAGCATAAAATACCTTGTCCTTCTTTTGCCCCAAAAATGCACCTACAACAAAGTTACTGGTGTCACACATAAGTTTAAATCGTAGTGTCCAGTCTGGAGCTATCACAATAGGTTCTATTACTAGTTGCTTTAATTTTTCGAAAGCTCGCAAAGAAGGTTCATCAAGATTGAAGGGTCTATTGTGCTTTAGCAATGCACACAGGGGTTTGGATATCTTCGAGAAATCCTTAATAAATCTTCTATAAAACCCTGCATGGCCTATGAAACTTTGGATACCTTTTACATTGGTGGGAGGTGGCAATTTATCTATCATATCGATTTTTGCTTTTTCAACTGCAATCCCTTGCTGTGATACTTTATGTCCCAAAACAATTCCTTCACGAACCATGAAGCGGCATTTTTCTCTATTTAAGACTAGATTTGTTTCTTCAAAATGACAAAGAACTAGCTCTAAAATTTTCAAGCAGCCCTCAAAAGAATTGCCAAACACAGAAAAATCATCCATGAAGACTTTAAGAAAATTTTCCACAATGTCAAAGAAAATTGCTATCATACAATGCTGAAACATTGCTGGGGTATGACACAACTTGAATGGCATTCGTCTAAACACAAAAGTTCCATATGGACAGGTGAAAGTGGTATTGTCTTGGTTATTAGGATATATGGCGATCTGGTTATACCCTGAATAACCATCCAGGATATAGTAGAAGGTATTCCCAGCTAATTTATCCAACATTTGATCGATGAAAGGTAAGGGAAAATGGTCCTTCTGAGTTGCCTTGTTAAGCTTGCGATAGACCATGTATACTCTACATCTCGTAATAGTACGAGTTGATATGAGCTTGTTGTTATCATTGCTAACCACTGTGACACCTCCTTTCTTGGGTACACATTGTATAGGACTCACCCAAAAGCTATCAGAAATAGGGTATATAATCCCAACATCAAACCATTTGATAATCTCCTTTTCAACAACTTCCTTCATGATGGGGTTCAACCTTCCCTGCTATTCAATAGAAGTGCTATGAAATCCTCCAGCAAAATTTTATGAATGCAGATAGCAGGGTTGATTCCCTTTATGTCAACAATTGTCCATCCTAATATCTTCTTGGATCGTTAGAGAACATCTAACAAAATGGTCTCATGATCAGGTGTCAACTCTGTAGAGATAACTAATGGCAAAGTGTTGTTGTCTCCCAAATAGGTGTACTTTAAATGCAATGGTAGAGGCTTTAAATCCAATATATGAGGTTCCTCTATAGAAGGTTTAGAAAGTTTGAAAGAACGATTGTATACATGAAATGATTCAATCTTCCTCCTTGGTCTCTCCACAAGTTGCTTGGTGTCCATAAGTTGACCAAGGTCTTCAAAAATTTCTGCTTCACCCATTTCAGGTGAACTTTTTTTCTCATTAGACTTGCTATGGCAAAATTTTGCAAACTCCTCATCCACTGCTATTTCTGTTAACCCAATGGCACGTCATTCCTCAATCTCATAAAAAATTTCAAGGCATCGAATACATTGAAAGTGATTTATTGATTACTTACCCTCATGGTTAATTCACCATTTTGTACATCAATAAGAGTTCTGCCTATAGCAAGAAAAGGTCTTCCAAGAATAATCGACACATCTTTGCCAGCTTTACATTCTAAAATAATGAAATTGGCTAGAAATATAAACTTATCTACTCTTACTAACACATCTTCAATTTTACCTTCTAAATGTGCGTAAGATTGATCAGCTAGCTGTAGCATAACTATTGTGGATCTTGCCTTCCCGATTCCCATTTTCCTAAAGACAAACACAGGGATTAATTTTATGCTTGCTCTTAAATTACATAATGCCTTACCAACATAATGATTTCTAATTGAACAAGGGATAGTCAAACCCCCCAGGTCTTTCAACTTTGAAGGCAATTTCTTTATTAGCATCGCTGTGCACCCTTTAGTCAGAGCAACATTTTTGAATTCTCCCAATCGTCACTTCCTTGACAATATATCTTTCATGAATTTTATAGAATTGGGCATTTGCTCCAAAGCTTCTACTAATGGTATGTTGATATGGAGTTGCTTCAAGACATCAAAAAATTTCATGAATTGAAAATCTTGCTTGGAATTCTGGAATCGTTGAGGAAAATGTGGAGGTGACCTTTCTTTAGGTGGCTAATATTGTTTTTCTACAACATTTTTATTCACAACATGGTCTGATTCTGCAGCAACATTCTTTTATTTAGCCCTTTCAATTGTAGGAGGCTTTTCATATAGTTCTGAATTTTTTTATGCTGGAGATCTCAAATATCCTCATTTGCAATAACATCTTTAACCACTTCATTCAGTTGAGTTCCACTTTTAAGAGTGATTTCTTGCAATGCTTTTTCCCTTTTTATCTTGAAATTTCAATATCACTTGGCAATGCTCCTTGTGGTGTCGAATTTAAAGCATTTGTGATTTGTCCTACTTGGTTCTCAGGAGCTCGGAGGGATGCAGTTTGACTCTAGATTACGGTGTCATTCTTGGCCATATATTCTTTTAGCAGAGCTTCAGTAGATGAAGAACATGATGTTAAACCTTGTTGAACATTTTTCCGTGACACAGGTTGATTATAACATGATTGTGCACTGGTGGCATTCTATCTCACAGCATTCTTGGAATTCCCCACTCTTTGATTATTCCAACTGAAATTTGGATGTTGCTTCCAACCTGGATTATAGGTGTTGGATTAGGGGTTATTACTCCAATTGAAATTACCCATGTAATTTACCGATACTGGATTTGGTGGACATTCGTAAAAAACATGGTCTTTACCATAATATACACACGATAGCTCGGTTAATTTCATCTCTTGAACTGTAGTTGGTTTCTTCATCGTCGTGATCATATTAGCTAAAGATGATACTTGAGCTATTAATAAAGCGATTGCATCGAGCTCCATGGTACCAGTAGCTCCCTTACCTGTCCCAACTCGAGTAGTAGGGTACTGATGATCATTATTGGTGATTCGCTCCAAAATCTCAAACGCTTCGTTATAGGATTTATCCAGCAATGTAAAATTAGCAGAAACATCAACTACCATCCTTGTATGAACATTCAATCCATTATAAAATATTTCCAACTGAGCCCACTGTTTGAATCCATGCATCAGACATTTCCGAATTAATTCCTTAAATCTTTCCTAAGCTTCGTATAATGTTTCATCTTATGATTGCCGAAAAGATGTGGTATCATTTCTCAATTTGGCATTCATGTTTGGCGGATTATATCGTAGCATAAACCTTTGGCAAAGATCATTCCAAGATGCTACTATCCTTGACGACAAAGCATTCAACCCTGCTCTGGCACGGTCTCTTAAGGAGTACGAAAATAATTTAAGCCTCAAGGCGCCGTCAGGAACACCCTGTTGTCTAAACGAATCATAGACTTCTAGGAAAAGTCTTAAATGCTGTCTTGGATCTTCAAGAGACAATCCACTGAATTGTCCTACTGTTTGTAACATTTAAAACATTACTGGTTTCAACTTGAAATGCTGGGCTTGTATGTGTGGTCTGACTATCCTTGGATTCAAGTGATCCAGAATTGGAACAACATGCCGATGAATTGGCCTATCTCGATCAGCTATCACATAATGAATAAGAAGATTAATGTCATGAACATTCGGATGTAATGGATCGTCCATACTAGGATCATTCCCATTCCTAGCCATATCTTGCAATTCTCGTCTCTTTCTTCTCAAAGTTCTCTCGATCTCTTGGTCAAAAAGATATTTTTCATTAGAAAGAATTGCTTTTCTCTTATACTGATGGATAATCTACAAAAATTAAAGACAACTAAGTTAGCTCAAACTAATGGTATTAGATAAGCAGTAACAAAACCAAATTTCACCAAATTATCGATTCTCGACAACGAAGCCAAAAACTTGTTGCATGTAAATATAATGTGCAAGTGTGCAAGTATACACATCGAGTAAAGTAATATAATGATAAGTAAGATCACCTACACAGTGATCAGATAGGATTAACTTGGTTAAGTTGCTGTTATGAAGTATGCGAATTACACTAAGGTAAAATAATGACAGAAATGCAATGGTAATCAAAGTAATGATGATATGCGCAATATGTAAACAAAAAAATATTTAAAAATATTCTATGATAATGATACCAAGACAAAAGTGAGAGGGTTTGCACTGTTGAATGGAAAAGTTGGGGTCACTAGGAATCCACCCTTATAAACCAATAATGCCTCAGCAAATTCTTATTCAATTTACTGCTCAGAATGGATTTAAAAGGGTCTGTTTCTTTCGAGAGAAAGACCTAAGGCTACCTCACCTAAGGAAATATATGTCTATAGACCTCAGATGTGATTCCCAGTAATGATTACTCTTCACTCTGTACAAACACTGCTCTATGTTTAGAGATTCCTATGGGCATTTCGTCGAACGACAACTCGTATCAATTAATTGTGGTCCAACTAACCTAACCTTTTCAGAATTAGATTATTTTTATAAGCATATTATGCGTTCATCTATGTTTAGAGATTGCATGCATGCAATTCGAAAGAACAAATTGAATGAAATAGTAAAATAGATCAAATCCAAGGTTCAACATTAATGGAAAATTAAAGTATCATCTAGTAATCCCAACCCGATGAGATTTAACTCATGGGTTGGTTAATTAAATCAGAATTCAAAATATCATTTAACATCTTCAATAATTAATTTTGCAAAGAAGTAATTTAGAAAAATAAAGGAAGAACTTCAGGAAGCTTTTGCCGATCTAGCCTCAACTATAGTGGCGCAATATCTTGCAAGGACCAAGTTGATTGCCTTCTTCTTCTCCCTCGTGTTCTACTCTGCTTCCTCATGGTCTAGTTATGATAATAATTAATGTCATAGGAAAACTGAGTTAAGTACGTAGTGATAAATTAAAATAATAAGAATGAGTGCGAAATGTATACTGACTAATATTGGAAAATGCTAAGGAAAAACAAGAGTAAAAATGCAATGGCAATTAACAGAATAATCGAGCGAACAAATAAATAACCAATAATGCTATGGCAAAGATGATGCGGTACTTAATCTATTGCTCAGAAGAGGCCTAAAGTGACCTCTTTCTTTCGAGAGCAAGGTCTCAAGTTACCTGGCCTTTGTCTATAGGCCTTATCGCAGTACCCTGCACTGTCCAGTATTTATTCTATACAAACACTGCTCTATGTCTAGAGTCTACTGTGAGTTTTCGGTCAAATACTCACTTGTATCATTCAATTTTGGTCCAACTAATCCAACCTTTTTAGAATTCAATTCAATTTATGGGCATGTTGCACATTCATCTATGTCTAGCGAATATATGCATACATATATAAAATAAAAACAATTGTATGAAGCATTAGATTAAATAAAATATATGCTTCAACCATTACAGAAAATAAAATTTTTCATCATGTAATCCCAACACTATGAGATTTAGCTCTTGGATTGGTGATTAAAATTCAAGTTCAAAATAACACCCAACATTGTTTTGATCAAATTAATTCATGAGAGAACATATTAAGAAATAAAGTAAGAGCATAGGAAGATGGTTGTCGCCAAATCAATCTACAATCCAGAGCACAATGTCTTGTGGTGGTTGAGAGGGACTGCCTTCGGGGTTCTCTCCTCCTCTCTACTTAGCTGCTACCCTCTATTGTTTCCTTTGGCTCTCTTTCCCCTACCCTTAGGGCTTCATCCTTTGGATTTTTATAGGCATTTCGTCCTAGGGTAACTCTAACAGCCCACTATATCCTCTCCTGTCTTTTAGGTAGATTTTTTTGGTAAAAGTAGAGTTAGGCTAAGACTGATATGTGTTGAATGTTGACTCGATCATCCTTTTAAATTGCCATGGCATTAAAGGTGGCAAACAATCCAACCTTTTGCCTCGACAAACCTTAACTCCTTTATTTTTTTCTTCCCAGCCTACACCTGCCAAACCACTAAACACAACCTTCTACACGAAATTAAAAGTGTCTAACATGTAAATACAGTCCAAGCTCGTACTGCAAATGATAAAAATAATAATAAAATTTCCTAAAATTCTACTAAGTGTACCTAAGTACAAATAACTAGCTAGGTCTAAAGGCATGAAATATAACTTTTTTCAAGAGTTATCAATAGCGCCTAGATTTGCCTCTAAAACTTGAAAAGATTCACAATGTTTTTCACGTATCGATGCTTCAACGGTATAGATCAAATCCATCACATGTTTTGTCTCCTGATAAAATAGAACTTCAGCCAGATTTATTGTATTTAGAAGAACTAGTAAAGATTCTAGCTTGAAAAATTAAAGAACTCAGACATAAACGAGTATTGTCAGTGAAAATTTTGTGGCACTAGCATAATATTGAGGAAGCTACATGGGAATTAGAGAAAACTATGAAACCACAATATCCAAACCTATTCTTAGGTAAAAATTTCGAGGATGAAATTTTTTTAGGGGGAGAGTTGTAACAACTCGTTTTTTAGTGGTGTCGAAAATGGTGGTTTTGGAACCCCATTTTTTATCAGAGAGTCTATAAATATTATTACTTAATATTTACGAGGCTAGTATAAGGTTTAATTAAATTTTGGTTCTTTAATTTTGGCGATTAGATAATTAATTAAGGTACAATGACTAAATTGTAAAAGTGGTAAAAGTTAATCGTAATGAATTTTTAATTAATCACATGACCTAATGAACAATTTGACCATTATAAATTGAATAAATGGTGGTGGATGATGTTGGAATCCACTTACTTTGGTTAATTATGTTTAAGATTTAAATTAATTAAGATTAAGTTAAAAAGTAGGTTAATTAATTTTAATGTTAGTATAAAAGTTAAAATGATATTATCATCTTTATTTTAATGTGCTAAGAAAACAAAAGGAGAAAGCTGAGCAAGGGTTCCAAGCTTTCGGCCAATAATTGGATAGGTAATTCAAGTTTGTTTCTTGTAATTTTTATGTTTTGAGATCTTGGGAGCTTGATTTAACTGACCCGTGTACTATTTTGCAAAACTGTTAAAGTTTTCAAAATTTTTTCATTGTTGAATAATTGATGAAATTGGTGTTAATTTGTCAGTTTTTAAGCTTAGAAGTGAAAAATGACTAGTTTGTAAAGTTTAATTACTAGTTTTGGAATATAGGGACTAAAGTGTAAATATTTTAAAATTGATGTTAAATTTTTGTAATTATAGATATTAGAAGGCTGTAGAAGGATGAAATTGAGATCGGTTTTGAAATTGAAGCTCAAATTTGAAAGTTATAGCAATTTCAATTTTAGGGACTAAATTAAATAAAATGTGAAACTTGAGGGAATATCTAAAAAGTTAAATTGAATTGATGCATACTCATAGTATGTTATTAAGTGATGCTTGGAATTGGTAAATTGCATTAAATTATGATATAGATTTGGAACTAAACCAACCGATAGATAATCACAGAAAAGAGAAAATTGCGGATTAGTTCTCGACATTTCGTTATTGTTGATCCTATTTGGTAAGTTCAGATGAAATACTTGCATTTAGATTTTTTTATAATTGAATCATGGATGTTTTACTATAGTTCAACTTGTTTATAAAATACTACAAAATAGTGAGATTGTGAAAAAATTATAAAGAAATGTTAATATCTTTATAAAGTAGCGCTTATGTGAACATAGTAAAGAATAGGATATGGTTGGCATGCCAATAGGGTTAGTTGCACGCTTGTATGGGTTTGCATTTTGGTGTCTTTCTTTGCACTATAGTGCCTCTGTACAACATTACGGTGCTTTTTAGTTTTGTGGAGTACCCATGTATCCGAATTTGTTTACTAAGGTTTATCAGGCTAAATTATTAATATGAACTAATAATAAAAGAACGATATAGAATGAGCTTGACAAGTGTTTGATTGACTATTGATTAATGATAAAAATACAAGTTACATGTTGAATTATTATATGGCATGATCATATGAGAACTCACCCTGTGAACTTGAATTGCCATGTTAGGTTTAATTTGTCAGCTTGTATATGTTGTCGTATACAAGTATAAAGTGAGGTAAGTTTACCGTTTTATGTTTATGAACTTACTAAGTATTCAAAATGCTTACTTGGTTATTATTTTCTTTTTTTGTAGTTTCTCCGTTTGTAGAACTTGACAATCGGATCACCTTAGAGGTTACACTATCCAGCTGTTGACTCAATAGTCTTTTGCTTATTTACGTCCGATTATGTGGCATGTAAATAGGTGTCTGTAAATGATAATTTGGACATAGAGTATGGGTATATGTGTTTGCTTATATTACTATTTGGATATATTAGTTTTAATTATTTAATGTTTGATGTTATGCATCAATTTCTAGTTAGTACTTTTGGAAAAAATACAATTTGAAAATGATATTCTTGTGCAACAAAAAATAAAATTTTGAAAATCGACCCAAATTTTTATATTTATAGCAATAAACCCTAGACCGAAATCGTAATTTTGTTTTTGGATAGATGGATCCTTGTCATTTTAGGCTTTCAACCAAGTGATCTTCTTCTCTATTCTTGTACCACGAATTACCTCAAGTGTGGGCTTGATCAAATCGAATCAAACACAGAAACTAGAAATAACTTTCTTTTCTTTTAGAGTGAAAATGAAAATTCTTTTCTTAAATAGAAACTGAGAGAACCATTATTCTAGAAAATATATTTAATTCATAGAGAATAAAAGTCTCTCTATTTTCGAGCAGAATAATGATATCTTCAAGTTTTGTGTATAGCTCTACCGATGCTATCTATTTATAGGGAGAGAAGGTAGAACACTTGTTGAATTAGAGAAGTTTATTTCAATAGAAATACATTTTCTAATTTGAGTAGAATTAGGGTTGGCGACACATCCCTAGTATTTCTATTAGGGTTGTCGCACCTTTATATTCCATGAGGGGATTTTGGATCTCTCTCACATCAGGTCCAATTACAAGTACTTCTCGGACTTTTCGACCAAGTACTTTGTAATCTAATCCAGCCAAATTATGTTTTTATATTTTTGAAAATAAAATTTAATATTTGTATTTAATTAAATAATTTCTTATCCCAATTTTACCCTCGATAAAATTATGATGATTTACCCCTGATAAAATTTCTGAGAAAATATATTTAATATTTCTAACACCCTTTGCCTATCCCCTTTGTCGGGATTGAGTAACGAGATTCTACAGTACAAAGTAGACCAATTATGAACCATTACTAGTCAAATTATAGTAAATTTGATCATATCAAACATTCAATACTATTTTAAACCTTTTTCTGAACGAGCTTCGTGAGCTCTAAGGTCGACCTGGTAACGAATAGGGATCAAACTGTAACATTTTCAAAAGATAAGAACACTTATACAAAATAGGAGTGACACGACTGTGTGAATTTTATATGACCAAATCTACAGTACCCACACGGATGTGTGGCCAGCCTGTGTGACATTTGGGAACCATGTGATTCTAATACTGTCTACTTAATAGTGGACACAGAACTGCGTGGACAGGCCGTGTGGTACAAAAATATACCATTTGGTGCCTACTTCATACCAAATCTTAAAGGTGACTTCAAAAATGCCTTTTGGAAATTATAAACCTGTTCAAAACATAACATTTCCATACCAAAACCTATCATTTAATCACCCAATCAATTCATAGAACCAATATGCCACATTTGGCACCAAAACACAACAATATTTTATGAACTACTTCAACCATTCCAACTATTGAATCCCTTTCATGCCATACATTCAATCCATGCCAAAAGTAACATATATGTAATAACCTATTGAACATGTTCATCTATAATTGCATACCTCAAATACCAAAACATTGAACATAAACATTTTATCACATCCAAAAGTTTCCACAAGTGTTCAACATCAATTATACCACAAACATACTTAACATTACAACCACTTGTCATTCTTATGTATATGCCACATATAACCAAGTTCAAGCAATCAAAAGTCTATCGAATTGAAAGATGAATGGTGTGAGCTTCTTGTAGATCCGATCGACACATTTTGAATGTCCAAAATCTATAGAGAAAAAGAAGTATGATAAAGTAAGTATTACAAATACTTAGTAAGCTCCTACGATATAAAGAATTTACTTGCCTTAACCATTCAATAGATATACAAAACATTATGTAAAATCAAGTCCACCTAACATGGCATAACACAAGAACATCAAGGTGAGTTTGATTCATAATTGATCACACAACATTTCAGTTACAAGAATAAAATTTATATAATATATATTCAATTTAACCACCATTCAATTATATAGAAATATACTCAATCCTTGTCCTTAAATTCTCCATTTTACTACTTAAAATCAATGAACATAATTCAAATTGTTCAACTTCGACAATTTTGTGTCATGAATGCTACTCGATGAAACATCATAAAAGAAATTGAATACACTGGTTCTATTCACATCTGATGCACGTTCGAGCTAAACATACTCGCTTGTGCTAGGTTACCTGTTCGGGCTAAACCTATAAAACGACATCAAGTTACTCGTTTGAGCTAAACCTATGTCATATGTCTCTTTGAGTCCGCAAGAAATGGTGGATCTCAGAATCATTGGAAATTAACCTATAACCATGTGCACAATACATTTACAAAGTTTCATCAGAGTAATTCTATCATCTAAGTTCATGTTTAACCAGTTTACAATTTTGTCCAAATCTCACGATTTAGTACTAAATTACAATTAATCCAAAGTTAAACAAAACATGCATAGGTTAAAAAAAATCACTCAAAAGGACTTAAACATGAAATTATACCATATGAAATTACCTGGAAAATAGCAACGGATAAGGCGTCAAGGACTATTCAGTAATTTTCCATTTTTCGCATATATCTTTCAATTGTTGTAAATTTTGATCTAAATCATAATTTAATTCAATAATCACCTCCAAACATCATTTAAAAACATACTAAAGTTATGTGAAAATTCAATTTCATCTATCAAATACTCCTTCAAGTTTTGCATTTTACTTAATTTAGTCCCTAAGACCAAAAATTCCATAACTTTCAAATTTGAGCTACGATTTTGAAATCGATATCAATTTCACCCCTCAACAGACCACCAAAACATATAATTCCATAAAATTCATGCCAAATTCAAATTTATTGCACTTTAGTCCCTATGCCAAAACTAACAACTTTCACTTTACAAATTAGTACTTTTTCTTACTTAAGCTCAAAATCTATTAATTTGATACCGAAATCTTTAAGATTCAACAGTGGAAAATTTTATAAATTTAACATTTTTGCAAAATAGTTCCTAGCTAAATCAAGCTCCTGAGATCTCAAAAACATAAAAATTACAAAAAGAAAAAAAAGAGACTTGAAATCACTTACCAATTTGAAGAATAAAACTTGAAAAGTTAAAAACCCTATCTTTCTCCCTTGGACGAAAATGGAGATGAAAATGGATGGAAGAAGATGTTTTTTTTTCTTTTAATTTGACTTATATAGCTTGGCAAATTTCTAAATATTAAGATATTTTATATTAACCTTAATTAATCCACTATTAATCATGTTTAACTACTTTAATAAGCACGACAACATCATCATCATGCACTAAACATAACTAATAATTAATTTAATTGCTTAATTAATCCATTGACAACTTAAAATCTATAGCAATTAACTTGTACGACTTTTACGGTTTAATCATTGTATCTTAATTGACTATTTATTTAAATAAACTATAGTCCCAAAATTTAATATTATACTAAAATAGACTCGTAAATATTAATAATAATATTTGCTGAATCGATCATCAGAAAATGGGGTTCCAAAACCACCATTTTTGGCACCATTGAAAAATGAGTTGTTATAACTTTCCCTCTTAAGAAATTTCGTCCTCGAAAATTTGACCTGAGAACAAATTCGGGTACTGTGCTTATCATGTCTATGGCATGGAACTTTCACTAATGATATTCATTTATTTTGAAGTTCCTTTACTTCTTGAGACAAAATTCTTTCTAGTTCTTCATTGTACGACAAATTAGGTTGTAACTCAACCTCGTAGGGAGATATCACATGTGAGGGTCTGAACGATAACGACACAACATTGACTTATGGAAAACATTGTGTATCTTTTATAATTCTAGCAGCAGAGGTAAATGATATGCTACAGGTCCAATTCTTTTGAGAATTTCATACGGTCCAATAAATCTGGGATTGAGCTTCCTTTTTTTGTCGAACCACAAGACTTTTCTCTAGGTCAAAACTTTCAGAAATACTTTATCTCCAATTTGAAACTCAATGTGTTTTCTTTTCAAATCAGTTTTTCCTTTTCGATCCTCCTATTGAGGCTGCCAATGTTGCGGACCCCCTGCTTCTACCTCAACTCCCCCTTTTCACGGATTCTGACACTCGTCGCCAAGCTCCTCATACTTCCCCAGTTGACACCCTCTACTATAGTCCCTTTTCAAGAGAGGTCCAAACTTTCTTCTCCTGGTGAAAAAAAATCAGTGCGGGCCAGTATCCCTTCTCTCTTTTTACTGTCCAACAAAAATAGGACAGGGAGCTGTCCAAAAAATTGAAGGAGGTCGTTTATCCTTCCTCCCCTTCTTCTGAGATTCACAAACCCACTCTCCTTGAGCAGTTGGGTTTCGTCTCCATGTTATCCGCAGAGTGTGGCTTCGTGATCTGGGCTCTCTAACAGGCATGTGTTTAGACTGAGGCCAAGCGGGCAGAGTCTGAAAGGGCCCTTCTTTCTAGCGAGCAGTCCCTTACCCATCTCTGCCAATCATATGGAGCCTTTGTCCAACAATATGCTGAGCTCTCTAAGTCTGTCTTTACCTGGGAAACCAAATACTAGTCCTTAGAGACTCGAGCAAAGGAGTTGGAAGAGAGGGTTTGCTAATTGGAGGCCTTTGGCAGGCAATACCTTGCCGATAGGGAATGCATTCAATAGGAGAATAATGAGGCATTAGAGAAGTATAAGGTAGACACCTAACAAGGCATTCTGGATTTTTTGCCTAAGTTAAGGGCCAACTTGATCTTACATGCCTAGGTCATTGCGAGTCCCCTTGACTTTATCCAAGTAAATTTTAGTTGCATGCACCAATTCACCAACATGAACCTTGGCTTCGACGTTTACAACCCTTTAGAAGCTAGCTGGAAGGAATTTCAAAGGGATTGGAGAGAATCTCGGGGCTCTTCCATGCTTAAAACTTAGAGGTGTCTGACTTTAGTTTTCCAAAAGAGCCCGCTCTAGGGTAGAATTGAAATATTTTTGAATCTTGTAAATATTATCTCTATTATTTTTTGGAAGATTACTCTTTCTCTCTTTCTTTGTCTTTTACGCTTTGCCTCACTTATCTACCCTTAAACTATAGTACACCCAATGCCAGTTTTAATAATTTGCACAACTACATCCACTTCCAGAACACATGTTAATCTTATATAATAACTTGAGGGACTAAACTAGCATATCATAACATGCTTGTAGGGGATATTTCCTAATTTACCATGTCCAGAGGATCGACTAAATCAAAACTCTGATACCACTAAATTTGTAACACCTTATACTCGACCCGATCACCAGGTCTAGGTGCTGGATGATACAATGACCCGAATAACTTGATGAAATTTTTGATTTGAATCTTATTAAATTCTTAAACATTTGAATTATACATTAAATTATATTAAGAAACACATATTCTAAAACTTACTGCCTTACAATCTTAGCAACATTTAAAATTCTAAATTTAAACTTTAAAATTGTTTACTTCAACTTAATCCCCAAGGTGTGGCCCTTAAGGGAGCCCCTCTATATACATGTATGACATCTGCTTAACACCTAAAGTTGACAGTGCCTGGCTTGGTCCCTCCACTTGAAGTCCTAGTTATAACTTTTATCCTACAAATAAGTAGTAAGCACGTAAGTTCAAATGAACTTAGAGATATTTTGAAAAACAAAACTCTAAAAATAATTCAGAATCTTTTAGAAACAAAGTTTTAAGCATATATTTCAAACTCCCTATCTGTCCTTGGCCTTTAGTGAATTTTCATTGACGTGGTCGACACCATGCCCTTTTTTTCGCGATTCATCACTAACAAACCATTTCTCCATCTTGAATGTGAACGTCAGCTTTATGGAAATGGTTTTTTTATAGTTTTGGCCTAATTCCGTCTCCTCTCAATTCCTTTATACCTTGGTGAGTTTACAAACTCTCAATCAACCATTCACTTGAGACTAAAGTTTGTTGCCTACTACTATGTCATACCCTAAGTTTGGTGGACCTTAGATTTTGGCTTATAGTGCAAAAATAATTTGCTTGGCAAAGTGTCATCCGCCCATTTGTTTCTTTTGGCGCATAGGTGTGGGTGTATGGTAATTATCGTATAAGTAAGTGAAGATTTTATTTTAGGATAATCTGCTATTTAAAGGAAAAGACAGTGTCAAATAAGGGGTAAGTATGATTTGAATTATCGCGAAAGGTATTGTACGCCTTGTTTGTTTGAAGTATTGTGGTTGTTAGGTTGTAAAGTAACCTAGTTAGGAACCAACTGGCCAGACTAGTTTGATATTTATAATGTAGGATTCTTATTTATATTTTTCTAAAAAACTGTAGACCATTAACAAGGCAAATTCTGAAATGTGTGACAGTTTTTAAGTTCTATTAGGTAGGATGGGTCATATTTATATGGGTGAAAAGGGTTCTGAGAGAGATTCTTCTTCTTTTTTTGAGAGTACTTTTGGATCCTTTTTTTTATAAATTCAATGGTATCTTTTCCACATTAAGCTAAAAGTTAAGGATTCTTGGTTTAATTAGTGATCATTCCATCTTTGAGTAAGTATTACAGCTCTGCATGTTAGATGTTTTGAAAAAATGAGTCTATATGTGGTCTATGAACAACAAGTTGTAAGTATAAGGCTCTGCATGAGGGTTACTAGGTTTTAATTAGTGATCATTCCATCTCTAGGTAAGTATTATAGCTCTGCATGTTAGATGTTTTGAAAGAATGAGTCTATATGTGGTATATGAACAATAAGTTGTAAGTATAAGGCTTTGCATGAGGGTTATCAGA
The DNA here is from genome assembly GCF_025698545.1 of Gossypium raimondii. NCBI lineage: Eukaryota > Viridiplantae > Streptophyta > Magnoliopsida > Malvales > Malvaceae > Gossypium > Gossypium raimondii. The sequence continues at coordinate 17,506,523 of NC_068577.1, read as the reverse complement.
GTTTGATATGATAGTAAATTGTATGTAAATGAGTTTTAATGATGATCCTATGTTCTGTAAATAATTGTTGTTGCTGGTTCGACAAGGATGTTTAAGTCTGGAGCTTAGAACTGCAGTAGGTGAGTTAAAGTGATTCTCTAACCTGAGTCCCTCTCTTATGTGAACTTTTCAAGCAGAGGAAAATGTATATATAGAAGATGATGATATCTATAATAATTAGTAAGTGTACAAGTATAGTAAATAGGAGATAAGTGTTATGATGATGTGCAACAAGTTCTGTTGAAGAGGAATGTTGATTGATAAGTATGCGGATAAAGTTTGAGATATGAAAAGAATGAGTCACTCTAGAATGCAAATAAATTTGGAAAGTAAATGATGAGAAATGTCCCTTTGTGAAACCTCTATTAGGGTAGTTATATTGATAACCACATTGGTAGATTACGATATGAAAACAAGTGTAAGACCATGAGGTTGAGACCCATGACATCTTGATATGATTTGGAAACACACATGGTGTAGACTCTAGTAAGATGAAAACTAGACTAGCAGATCACGATACATGAATGTGTGTATTACCATGTATGGTGTAGCCTTTGATGGTGCGTAAATTGAATGGGTAGGCCACGATATATGAACTTATGTATAAGTCCATAAGGGAGAACCCATGGCACCTTCTGTGAAAGTCCGCCAGGACAACAAACACGTGATTATGTATGATGCCCTCGTGACGTATTCTTTTCGGCCTTTAAGGTGTACTCTAATAAATTTGTCTAGTAAATGTACTTATTCGCCCTTATGGTAAGTCTGGGTAAATCTTGATTGTTCTATAATAAGTATTGCTAAGATAAAGTTATGATATGTCCGAGGATATTTGATGGAATTATATCTGTAAATTAATTGGATAAGTTCTTAAGGAAGTTCTTGGAGAGAAGAGTGTACCTGTATGCTAAAAAGGGTATCCATTATGACAATCTATTAGTGTTGAATATGGGCATATTCGTAGATGAGAGACATAAGAAATTATTTATTTGAATTCATCTATGTTGTATAGTGCTGAAATCTGAGTATTTGGTATATGCCATATTTGAACAGTATCATACCTTCTTTTGGAATCTTATGAAAATCGAGTCATCATATTTTTTGGGTTATTTGGGGTTCTATAATAAAGTTGTATGGAATTTATTTGGATTATTTTTATAGTACATTATCAGTGAGAGTTTGTATGATATCGAACAAGAGTATTATGTGATTAGTAAATTGATGGTATGCAAATTTGAACAAGTGTATGTATCCACCAATGATTAGCATCTGTGAACAAGTGTTTTGGAATGAATGTATGTGTGAAGAGTTGGTCTGTATAAAGTGGGCTTTGAAGGTATACCCGAAATGGAAGTAATTGGTTCAGAAGGGTAGTTGGCGCACAAATGTTCTTCAAATAAGAATCAGTATTTGCTAAGGTATTTTAGTGATAAAGCTCACTAAGTTCTCTTGAACTTACAAGATTTTTTATTGTTTCAGGTAATGTGGTAAAAGAATGCGCCAAGAGGGATGACGTTAGGAGTAGGACAGGGTAGCGGCGAATTGGGTTGTTATGCATACAGTGGAAAAGTGGCGTATTGTGGGCTTTTACCCTAAGAGTCTGTCTTTAATAAATGTTGTATTGTAAAAGTTTAGAAAAATTAGGATGTAATTTTTTATACTTTCCTTTGTTTTTAGATATTAAAACCTTCAGTTAAAATAATAAGTTTTTTTTCATTAAAGAATATTTGCCAACTGTTTCAATATTTTGTTAAGTATTGTGTAGTAACACCCAAGTTCTGGACTCGGTGAATCGGGTTGGGTTGAGTGCGTTACAAGTTGGTATCAAAGCTATTGGTTTAGTCGATTCTATGGAAAATAGTTAGTCATCCCTGTTTGCATAATACGCTGAGCCTGGCTTAGTCCCACCTTATAACTTATGTTTAACGTCTTGGAGGACTCTATTGGTTGCCATAGCCGAGCTATGGTCGTACACCTTAACCCTCTTTTGAGGTGTCATCCCATAGGATCTGTATACCATCGTCATGGTGTCGCTCCATAAAGCCTACAGATTGTCATCGTAATGTTGCTCTATGGAACCTATAAATGTCGTCATAGTGTTGCCCTGAAGGACCAGTCGATAACTGTCGTCATGGTTTTATTCCAGTAAGCCATTAGCTAACCATTCCACGATGCTATCTAACTCCATTGAATTTCCATTTCAATCTGCCTACTCCTCCAATGCGTCAATTATTCCTATCTCCATCTACCTTGTCAAGGTAAATACCTTCGTCTCCGCATACCAAATACTCATATATTTCATGAAATCAAGGTACTTGATACCTGGCACCAAGTACGCTAGATATTCAACACCATATAATATACGTTTAACATTGAATGATCATACTTACAATTATTCACATACTTGTACAAGATTA